>NC_051285.1:14926548-15228279 GCF_015220745.1 Sebastes umbrosus | reverse complement strand
AAACATTGTATAGACTGATACAAAAATAATCCTTTTCAATCATCACTTATGACAAAGTAGAAGTGTGTGGCAGTGTCTGTATTTGCTGTAGCCCTCTGCCTGTATTTTCTTACTTTATTGTGATCGGGACCTTTCTGGGCGTCAACTTCTATAAAAATTTAGTGACCAGGTGCCAGATCGTAAGCACACATCTGAGAGGAAGCTACGAAAACGGTGGACACAGCGCCGAAAAAAACGCAAATACAGCGAGGCAAAACCAATCCTCCAGGAAGTGCGCCAAACGTTGAAGCAAATTTTCTTAGTGGCCAAATGGTAGAATTACAACTTACGTGTCCATCATTTCATGCCATTGGTCCCAAAAAGACTTTTCCCCATAGGCTTAAATTGGGAAAGAGACATCGTAAATCAGCGGATAATTTATTTGGGTGTAAATAAACTTCCCAGTTTGAACACTTGAATAGCCCTTATTTAAATCATTAGGTCCTAAAAGTTGTAAAATGCACTAATAGCCAAACTCAGAGTTATTTCCCTTCCTCCGTAAATGTGAATTAGCCCCAGTCCGAAGCTGGACTGAGAGCTGGGAGGGGGAGTTAAAGGAAACGCTACTGCGCCTGCTCTATGGGCCCAATGGATGCGGAAGATCGCCGGAAGATCCAGGTACTTTTATACTCTGAAGTCAAGCTTTTTTTGCTTCATGCGCCACTGAACAACTTTCATGGGAATGAACGGGCCCCCGCCTCAGACGCTGTATCCAGTTCTCTTTATACATCTATGAGCAAAACGCCAAGCAGACAAAGCTCGTTCCAAAACGAGAGTGAGTCTGGGCTTGACTTTCACCCGCTGGCGAGCAACGTAACCCTTGTTGAGCCGGGGAGAAGGGGCCAACTTTGAATGTTGTGTTTACAAATCGAAACGGACAAATCCTACTCATAGGTTTACTGAGCCAGAAGCAAAGATCTACTCAACCCTTTGACCTTTTCTCCTTTTCTTCCCTTACTTCTCCCCTTACTTAGTTTTAGATATAATAGGAAATTCCAGGTTAAAGTGATAATGTTGAGGCTTCTTCCCCTGTGCTTGTCATGCTGCTAGTCATGAAAATAGGCCAATGTATCACAGATTATATGACTTCATGTTGAGCAAATGATTATGTATTCCGACTGTGTGCTGCAATAGCTGATAGAACTAAATTTGTACATATAATTATATGCAAATGTTCTCCAAACTTTCATCCACTCCCCAGACTCAAGCTGAGCCTCGTCTCGTCCGAGTCCCGACCACACAACGCAGCGACGCTCTGGTCCCGCGGCGATCCCGCGTGTCCTGCAGGATTCTGATTTAATGTCAGCCTCTATTGTAGATGATCACAAGTCTGATCAGCATTGATGGCGGATGAAGAAGTGCGGGGCTCTGTTTATTATGGTCTCTAGGAGTTTGTGTGGGCATATGCTTAAAAAACAAAAACAAAAATAGAGAAGATGAAAGTATCTTAAGGGGGAGGTGCCCACTTGATAACACCGATGGCAGCAGAAAGCCCCAGCTCTCATTTAGCAACCCTCCGAAACATGAAAGGAAGTTTCCTCCATAGTCCTAAACACATAGTTACATCAGATCCATGATCATCTGTATTCTTCTTCTCTTGTGCATGCTGCACAAATGCCTGGGTGTGAAATTTAAGCAGCACAAATGTCTCCCAACAAAGCAAAGTTCAAGTGAGAGTCGTGGGACTCAAAGTTCTCCTTTTTCCAGAATTAAATTCGCGAGAGTTGTTGGGGCTATATTTTTTTTCTTTTCTTGTGATTCAAGGAGAGAATCCCCCTGAAAGTCACAACTTTTCATGGGGATTTCTTAAGTGCTAATTTTAAGAAAAAAAAAGTAAAGTCTGTCATTATTTCTGAGCCCCAGGATTGATAAAATATGCAGCGACATTAATCTTAAAGCGGAGGAGGAAAAGTAGGCTGAAAATGTGTCACATCTGTGATATATGTAAACATGTATTAATTATAGATTAATTCATATTCTTGTTTTTACATCTCGGCTTGTCCACAGCGTTCTTGCTCACACTAAGGTACAGTGTTAACTGACAGAAGCATGACATTTGTTATTACTCTGTTAGAAGGCTACCGCATATCTCTGTTATACGCTGTCAAAATTATTCAGTAAGAATTTGTGTTATATGCCTGGAGCCTCATAGATACTAGCAGCATTAAACGTGTTTGTCTGTGAGCCATAAATCAATTTTATATAATCCTGCCATGTTTGGAGGACAGGATATTACACTCAAATAGTAAGAATTCAATGTATGCCACATTTTAATATAGCCATTTAGTTTAAAAGGTAAACAAAATCTCAGTTTTTCTCTTCTTCCAGCAAAGTTATGTTGTTAACACCATCACAGTGTTTTCCTCCAGAGACACAAATGACACCACATTGTGATATGCTTCCTCTGTTTCATATTCCTGTGGTTATCTTCAGAGTAGAAGGTGAAATAGAAGTTATTTACACACACACACACACACACACGCGTGCACGCACATCATTATTATTCCTGAAGCCAGGCAGTTGTCAGCACAAGACCCTGAATGTGTGAGGATCATCATCTTACTCGCGAGCGGTGGCTTCGTCTCTGACTTTAGTGTCTGTGGCTCGACCTCGTGTCGGCTCGAAGCAACTTTCTGAGCTGAAGGAGAAGAGTAAGGCAGAGTGTTTTACTTGGCTTTGCTGCCATCGTCACTAACTCTTGTCTTCTCTCCTTTGTCAACTTCAGTTTTGGTCAGGCCAGGGAAAAGTACTTTTGCTTTTTTTCTCTCTGTCTGAGACACAATGTTGCTTGCGTACATTTTCTTAAACCAATTCATTTAATTTGTCAAATATGTCATTGTTTTGTTTTGGTAAGTACAGGGTCACAGAGGGCTAAGGACATGTAAATACCGTTTACCCACCAATTCTGTAATTGCATCTGTTTGTAGCTATGTCTACAAAAAGTAATGCTCTGTAATTCGTATGTATCCCACAAAGTCAATGTCAGGAAGTCACATAACTTCCGCTCTTAAGTTATGCCATTTCTGGAGTTATCTTAACCCAAACCACGATCTTTTCCTAAACCTAACTAAGTAGCTTTGTTGCCTAAACCTACGGAAGTTTATTTTGAAAAGACTGGAGCGGAAATTGACATGTGCATCACGAGTTGCTGGGCATTTGTAGGAAAACGCAGGAAAATGAGGAATAACTTTTTGTAAGATGGTAGTGGCTAGAAGGGAACCAGCAAACTGGGGAAACTCTGGTGAGATTGTTAAAGTTCCTCAAATGGTTAAGGTTAGGCATTGACCTTGAATGGTTAAGGTTAGGCATTGACCTTGAATGGTTAAGGTTATGCATTGACCTTGAATAATTAAGGTTAGATATTGACCTTGAATAGTTAAGGTTAGGTTGTCGGGCAGTGAGTCTCGCAGGAGGTTTTGCAGATTTCAGTTCAGATTTCGCAATTTGCTCTCTTCCAGACACGACCTAGCAAGATATCATAAAAAACGTTGTATGAGGATACGTTGATTGCATTCCTGCCTAAATAAAGTCAATAATATTGCTTTAACCATATTGAGCTTGTTGCTGCAAAGTAGCTTTGGGAGTAGCTTGAAGGTAAACTCCATAGTTTATATTCCCACAGCATTACGCCATTATGTTTTTAATCCCCAAATGCTGCAGTTACCACAATGTAAGTTTAAGTAACACTGCTTCATGCACTGTCAGATTATTCAAATGGACAAAACATGGTGAAAGTAAAGAAGATACAGCTGATTCAGGATTTAAAGGAAGATATAAAGTGATTCAGAAGCAGGTGATGGAGACATGAAGAGGCAGAAAAACATCGGACTCACTGTTGTGCGGGCAAGACTGTGTATGTGAAGCTCTTACTGAAAATGACTCACAACCCCCGACCTTAACCTCCCTCCTCCTCCTCTTCTTCCTCATTCTCCAACCCCACAGCACGCTGATTATCTATCTTGTGTAATGCGATGATGATAGAGAGAAAGATTACGCTTTGAAGGCCCCTCATCTGGGACCTAACCTTTTCCTTTGTCTCTTTCTGCTGTGTTTTCTCATTATGTGTAGCACAGAGAGAGAAAGCATGACTGGATACAACATTGTGTAGTCAAAAAAACTTGAGTCATTTTTTTAAACATCACCCCTGCTTAAATAGGATAATTTCCCCCACTCCTCACACCGCCTTTCTGTTCCTCCTCATCCATCTCTCTTCACCGGCTCTCATGCCGCCTGTGGCCCATCGGCAGCAGCAGCAATTTGTGTTTCCACAAACAGAGAGAAGGCAGGAGAAACCCACCATGACAGGCAGATAACAATGCTGCAACACCACACTAATTGGCCTGGGGCTTACAGGGAGAGTCTGGTGTTCAGCAGCCTGGTATTTTTGGATGTGAGAGCAGAAGGGGGGGGGGGAAGGTGGGAAAGGATGGATGGTAGGGTGGGGAGGCGGAGGCAAGGAGTGTCAGTTTTGATTATGGATGAGTTGTGAGATAAGTTGAGTTAGGACATGTTTTTGTGAGGTGGAGAGGATTGTGTGTGCGAGTGTTTATTTGTGTGTGCGCCATGCATGCCCGTCCGCCACACAAAGGCTCTAATCAGAGGAGATGGATGATGTTTTAGCACTTTTTTTTTTCATGAGCGATCAAAGAGGGCACTCATAATAAAGTATGCTAACGTAACCACGTTCACCCATGCAAGCTCTTCATTTACATACACACAACTATCTTTTGATGCTGTTTTCTATAAGGCCTCAATGTTGCAGGCTTGGATGTTTCATTAGGATTGTTTTCAGCTGGGGAATTTACAAATGTTTTATTGATTTATGCCTTTGACACCTCAGAAACAAGCCACTGCACACCCACTCTCGGCATCAATAAGAAGTACATTATACCCTCAAAACTACATTACACCACTACCAGCTAAATAGGTTGACTTCACATAATTTCATCCAATACTTTTCAACTTTCTTGTTGGAGCTGTTCAGAAAACAAACTGCGCCATTAATCACAGGCTAAAGGGAAGGCCGACCTTTCGGACTTAAAGCAGTCCACTCGGCAGCTCAAAAATGGAGTTGTATCAGAAGTTGTGCGTTTAATCCTATACTGTAGAGCAATAATAAACAAGAGCGGGGACTTGTGTCGGAGGTCTCGAGAATGAAAGTACCTCAGTGGTCTGGGACTTGCGCCAGTAGACTCAAAAAGAAGACTCACATCTCTCATTGAGCGCTAAGCCTTTTATACATTACTCTATGCTCCTGCTTCTCTGTTGTGCTTCTTTTTTTTTCCCTCACCAATCCCACTGGGACTCCACCTGAGAGTTGGTCTGAGATCAGGGAGTGTGAGTGGACATGACAGTGTGTACTTCAAGTTCTGAAGCAAAAAGAAGTAAATACAATATTTGCATTTACGTCTGTCTGGGTGAGATGTAACAATCAGAATCAGCTTTACTGGCCAGGTATGAGTACACATACCAACTCTCTCTTTGTACATACACAGAAATTATAATACAGCTAAAAACAAGGACAGCAAAGCTGAACAAGAGTAAAGAAATTATAGAAATATATAGAATAAAAAGTATATATATATATATGTATATATATACATATATATATATATATGAACAATAATACAGTAGTGCAATGGTGCATAGTGCAGATATGCTGGAATACACATCGAATGATTAATGTAACAGGTTGCTTTATATACAGTACATGATGTAGGTGGATATGTACAGACAGTATATGCATGTATGCCAGTTTACAGTATTAATGGCATCACCTCCTACGTTTTATCTATCATCTTTCAAAAACTATAATAAGAAAATGTTTCCAATTTCACAACTTTATTATTTATTTACTTTTTTCTTGTTTTTTTTGGGGAATTTCAAAACACATAAAAATACACATTTCACATGCCTACACACACACCCACTCACACACACACACAGACACGCACCCGCCCACACACACACAAACACACACACACAAAATCATATCGTAGGCAGATTATTTGAAATATGTCAGGAGGAAAATGGATTCATGAAAACTGAGTGGGGACTGCAGGAAAAGAAGTGATAGAATTTTAATGGACTCACGGCATGTACAGCATATGTGTATGTTTGTCCATGTATGACGAATGCATTACATATACAGCATACTGTATATGTTTACTCAATCCAAACCTCTATGTGCGAGGATGTTGAGTTGATAATGAGTTATTGTGGAAAATATACTTAATGCATGTTAGTACTGTTGTGTTTGAACCTCTCCAACAAAACAATATGCTACTGTACTGTATATAACCTAACGCAGGTCCCCAGCTTTCCATTTGGCTTCAGCTATACATGAAGTTGTCTCTAACAAGACAAACCATAGCTTGTGACTGTTTCGAATCCTCTCTATGCCTGTTGGGAAATAAAGTTTCATGACTCTGTCAAAATCTTAAAGGTCACCAATGGTCATTCTCATCAGTCTTTTCAACCCAGCAGCCTCCTGAAGACCTTTCACATCATGACGCAGCTTTGAAATTTTGTGAGCCTTTCCTATCCAATGACATCCATTTTTCTTGTCCTAAATTTATATTTTATTTCAGCTTTCTGTTGCAACATGATTGTTCCATTAAGATGTTAAGGTTTAAATTGGGGTACACAATTAAAGCTACTAAGAGAAACTTTCCTTTTGTGTTGATTTTGGCAGTCCCTGTGGACAAAAGCAATAGTGTTTCCAAGCACCAGAGTCCCTTTAGAAAACCACTCATTTTACTGCAGCAGGGTCTGACAGTCTGAACCCGCGCAGTCCTGGTTCTGGATCTCCAGTGCCTCCCTTCCCTCCAGCGGGCCAAGCAATACAGCCTGGGTCTCCAGTAGCGTGGTATCGGTATTGGCTCCCAGCGGGGACCGGCTATTCCTGGCCAGAAGAGAAGCCGTTGCTGCCAGGAGTGGAGATCTCCACCTCCCGCCGGAGCTCCGACCGCAGGTCGAAGGCGGCAGCGAAGCTGGATCTGGTTCTGTCTGTGGCCCCTGAGGCCCCACTGGAGTCTGAATCGTTTCGTCTGATTTCACAGAGATTTGGACCCGATGACGGGCATTAACAATAACTTTATAGGAATAGACAATCTTCTCGCTGATGCTCTCATTTGTTTATTGTAGGTCATATTAGAGGCATCAGTATTAAATGGAGACTGTTTCATAACCAGTTAAAAGTTCCTCATAGTAACAAGTAAAGTAAACAAGATGTATCCTACCAATTTAGCACTATTATGTTATTTTGACATGTTGTGGGGAGGATTTTGCTTTTTTTTTGCATGTCTAAGTCAAGACGAGTGTTAAAAGGAAACCGTGGGGCCTTGTTTTTTTGTGAAACATAAGGTTCAGCCCCCCTCACCACCACTATAATATTTGTACTAACTGTTATTGGTTAGTAGTAATCTTTAAAGACTCTCTTGCTGCACAGTGCTTTGAGATTTGAAATAATATAAAGATGTTAGCAGTATATTGTGTGTGTTACAGTGCCAGTCCTTTATTCTCTTTCGTTCCATTGATCTACACTTTTCTAACTATCTAGAAAGAGAAGAGAAGATTGGAGAGGAGGGATTGCTTGAGCATCCGTTTCTCTTTTTTAAAAGTATTCCAGAGTCCTTTTGGGAAGTTTGAGCCAATCAATAAGCTGTCAGATAGAAAGCCTTTTCACATTTTTGGCCAGTTCACCCGCTGCTGCTCAACTCAACTCAATCCAGCTCCCTCCTTGTTTTCAGCCTTTCTCTCAGACTCATTTTTATTACCTTCAGTCTATTGAGTGGGCCTGCCAGCTCAAAGAAACATTGTCCACTCTTACACGGCTCAGGCTCTAAATAAAAGAAGGGTCACGGTGTCAGAGATGCTCAGCAAATTGGGTGGTGGAAAAACCACACATTACAAAGTATGAAGTTACTCCTGTAAAACCAAACCCCCATTCGGCCGCTCTCGAGTGTGCCACTTCCTACCCACATTTGCCGCATCGCTGGCTTTTGATTTTGTGGACTAAAGACATTTTGTCACTTCAAAATTGATTGTCTGGGCTCTAAAAGGACTGGCAGTGTTTACAGTAAATCAAAGATATAAAGGCCCTTTTTTCGTGGAAACTGAGGTGATATCTGAAAATATGAGTTGTTTTTACAGTGAGACACTGCAGGCAAAAACATAGTTTTTCATGCACTGGTCAGTCTTTCGATTTTGTCTTCTTTCAGATGAAGAAAACATCCAAAATACATATTTAGGTGTTTATTTTACTACACTTTGTCTATTTGTGTCTGTAGATTTCTCCTAAATTCACCAAAAGTTAGCATTAGATAATGCCTCATTTGCATATTTGAATATACAATTTCAAAAAACATGTAATACAAAAACTAATTGTCTTAATGTAATTAATCAACTTGGGAAGTTTCATGGTGATATCTATCAGTTAAAAATGTTTACCATATTCACCTGTAATGTCTTCAAAATACATTGAGTTTTGCAATCCATATCTTTAAATGCCATTTTCTCAAAAGTAGGTTTTTCTCACTCTTAGCCAGAAATTTCCACTTCACTTACATACTCCTTTCCAGTTTCGTTCCTATCTATATTCTGAAGGATTTTACTGAGGGGTTTGTTCATATATCATTGATAGCCTGATTTATACAACATTTTATTCCTAAAAACATGGCAACATTTTTTTTATGGCTGTTGACTGTACTTTCTGATTTATGGAGTGATAAAAAGAGAATCTAAAAATTCCCTCTGTAAAAACCTTTGACTCTAATATGTCAACAAAATGAAACAAGAATTTTGAACCTGGCTTTATCCAATGATCAGTTTCTGTTCTGGAAATGTATGCAAATTAGCACATATTTGGTAAGATAATGCCTCATTTGTATATTTAAACAGACATTTGCAGAAAACTTGTGGTATAAAGAATAATTGTCTTAATGTAAGTAATACACTGGGGAAGTTTCATGGGGATATGTATTAGTTGAAATTTTTACACAGTTCAACTGGGGTTTAGAATTTATGCTCTTTCGTTAATTTTTTTAAAACTTTTTTCATAGATCTACCTATAATGCCACAATAAATGTCAAATCTAAAATGTGGCTTTAATGACCATGTGAAAAAAAACATTCCAATTAAATTTATCACTGAAACCAAAATTGTGTATGAGTAAAACAAAAATATATGTAAATGTACCTACATTTTTTTTTGTTTTTTCTATGTTTAAACAAGTTTTAGTTTTGATAGTTCAGCATTCATAATGCTATTCATTCATGCTAGTTTATGAGCAACATTTGTTGAGAGGAGGAAATTACTCTAAAATGTGTTCAATTACATTAAAACTGACTAAAGTTAGAAATAAAAGTGACCAAGCACACAACTTGAAGTAGCACCTTATGTGTTCCCATTCACCCTTTTCACAGCATATCCTTTTAAGATGGATTTGGCTTTTAGGGATGATGAATTATGCAATCATGCAATGGTTCAGAAAGCCTTACTGACTTCTACATTTATACATAAACTATCACATGCTCATTAAGAGGTAACAGCTAATAAAAGCCACAGACTTTGTTGTTTGACAAAGGTGATGGACACAGTTGATCATTCTTGACGGCTGATTTTGATTTATTTGGTGTAAATTTATTTTTCACTCAGTCCATCTCAAGTCATCTTGCAATCTGAACCAACAAGGTAAAAAGCCCCAGAGAGGTTCACCCTCGGGACCGGAAACACCCCTCAGCTCAGGTAATCATCGGCTGTCAATCATCCATCACTCGGCAAGCCTGTCAGTACACGCCCATGGCATCACATCATTTAGATGATTGATGACCAGTTGGTAAAAAAAGAAAATGAAAAAGGATAGTAGTCTTACAATCTATTTCTAACAAATACTGTGGATTCCCACATGCAAGTTCATATACACATACACTCATGTAAATAAACTGCATACTATTTCACACCACTGTGTCACAATTAGCCATTAAAGTGGCGGTAGGCGGAATCTTTTGGCATCATTGGGAAAAAAATCCATAATAACCTTTCAGCATATTGTAATTCAAGTGTTCTGAGCGATAACTAGACTTCAACATGGCTCTGTTTTCAGGCTTTAAAAAATCTAGCCAGTGACGGGAGACTTTGGCCAATCACAGGTCATTTCAGAGATAGTGCGTTCCTATTGGCTGTGCTCTGGCTGGTGGGAGGTGCTTGGTATTTCCTCAACTGATCTCAACATGGCTGCCGGGTCACAAACTTTCTCATATTACAGTTAAACACTACACTACAAGATGTTTCTGAAAACATTTGAGGAGAGAAATAGGCATTGCAGTAACAGAATATTGATTCATATTTGATCAGCGCTGCCTAGTTTGACCTTTTGATCGGAGTTTGCGAGTGATTGACAGCTGCTCAGAGACAGGAGGCTCCAGCTTGGCTCTGATTTGTTGTTCTCATGCACTACTCACACCTGTTCTGCAAATCAGACAGACGAGGACAGTAGCTATAGTTACCTTACAGCATTGCTGACTTTTATTCAGTTAAAATGCTTTTAAAAGACCAGTCACTGGAAGTTAGGGTAACTAATGGTGACATCTGTAAATTGAGTTTCCTGGAAAAAGCTCAGTAATTATTGAGCAGTAGTGCCTGTGATGTGACAAACCAACCCAGATGTAACATCTGATCAGTGTGAAGTGAAGTTAAATTAAGTTTTAATTAAATCTAAATTCAATATTTCTGTTGCGCTAAATAAACATAAATCAAGTTCACATATTCCAAAATCTGGACTGGCAGAAAGAAGGAAAAGAGTACCTAAACCGAGTTTGTATATTTATCTATGTATGTTTTTATGTCCAATATTTGTTTGCATCTTCATTTCTCTTGTGAACAGATTAATTAATCTATTTATTTACATGTCTGCTTCAATCCACGTTATAATAATACTTCACACATTTTGTGCATACACTACATTAACATGTGTGTCTGTACACACACACACACACATTTGTGCTAAATTAAATTCTCTCATCAGCCGAGTGGGAGTGAGAAGAGTATGCTCAGCATCATCAGTGTCAGTGACTCATTCAAGCTGCACCCATCGGCCCAGTGGGACTGTTACCAGTCTGCTGAAATAACAATATTTCACTGACTTTGAATGGAAAAGGTGACAGTATAGACTATATAATGACTACTCAACCCAAGTTAGTTTGCGACGTCAAATGTGATTTGTGATTGGGGCAAAACTATTTCTCTCTGGATATAAAACTATACAGTAATGTTATCTGCTAAAAATGTTAAGTTACATCTCAGTTCCACTTTCTCTGGTAACTGCTCATTATCCATTCTGCAATGCAAAGAAAGTTGCAGTAATAATCAAGTAAACAAGCTAATGCTGGCAAATAAAAAAAATATTTATTTAAAAATATATACGATGATTATGCATATATACACCATGAGACAATAGAAATTAGTTGTATGCATAAATATGCATATTTTGCATATATTTCATTGACTGGATTACCCCAAAACAGACATTAACATTGTTTCTCAATTGGATTTAAAGGAAATTTACTGTATAACAATTTATCAATGTTCATTTATTTATACCATGTTAGAGGATTTTACCCATAATGCCCACTTTTTGAAAATATTTAAAAAAATAAGACACTGTCAACACAAAAAAAATCACCGTTGACTCATTTGAGAGAAGTGTTTGCCATCATTGCTCAAGAACTGAAGGTCTTGTCTATTGAATCTGCTGACATTTCAATCAACTGATCCAGGCACTCGGGACAATAAATCTTTGTTTTAATCATTGCAATTATTGTAGTTCAGACTTGACATCAGTGTAGGTTATACAGATATTTGTGCCGTGTGGTGTCGACAGTATTTCATCACCTATTTATATGACAGAGTGAATGCCAAGCACAGTCGATGGGCCCAAGCCAACCTTGATGCTGTTGGTGTTTGGGAGGCTGCCATTGGGCTTAATGCAGCTCGGTAGCAAGGTCAACACATTTTTAAAAGAGCTCAGTGTTCAGCACATGGCAAAGTCGGATGCCCGGAGGATCTACTGTGGTTCTGTTGATACTTTAGATGTATATGTTGCTATATCTAAAACATGTATTCACGTATGGTCGCACTGACACACACTTGTCATACACCTGTCGATACACTCTGCATAAAATCATCTAATATATCATACAAACACAAACACACGTATGCCTATAAAAGGTGAGTGTTAAGCCAGGCACGCTCCCTCATCGACCCACGCAAAATGCCTGAAAGCACATTGACCGTGGGAGCCCAGTGGGACTGCAGAGTCAATATAAACCAACAGGAGCGATTGATTGATTGATCCCCTGCTACCCTACTCTCCTTCTCTCCTCCGCCTCATCATGCCGTCCTTCCACCCCCCCCCCCCCCCTTCCCTCCTCCCCTGCAGTCTCCGTGGGCTTGTTCAGACCTAGTATCTTCAGTGCAAATAGCCAAATTGGATCAAGATCCAGTAGACATGGACTGCAGTTCACACCTTGCATTAGAATGCATCTCAGACCACGTCCACAATAAGTCAGCTAAATCTGAAAACACATCTTTTTCACTCGGTTTTGGCCTTCCATCCTAACACAATCTCACAGCAGTTTGTGAAATAGTCATGAAATTTATTTGATTTTTGTACATAGACACTCAGCACGACTTTCAACAACATATTTCTCAGGTGTCAATTCTTTTTAAAATAAAACTACTTAGTTAGGTTTAGGAATAAATCGACTTGGTTAGGCTTAGGCAACAAAACTACTTAGTTACAGTTAAAAAAAGATCGCAGTTTGGGTTTAAATAACACCGGAAGTGCCGTAACTTAAGTACAGAAGTTACCTTACAAAAACTACTTGGATAGCTTTAGGAAAAGATTGTTGTTTGGGTTATAATAACTCCAGAAATGCCGTAACTTAAGTACAGAAGTTAGGTGACAAATAGCTCAACTTTGACTTCTGCTTCACAATTACGTGGATTACATGTGAATTGATTTCGTGCTGACCATCACAAAAAAAAATAGAAATTCGTGTCTATGTACACAAATCAATACATTACATTTTGTAACTATTTCACGACCTGCTGTGCGACTGGGCTGTCCATCCACACTAAGCCAGCGTTTTTTTGACACGCAAATATGGAGCTTTGTATAAAAGCTCTCCAGACTGGATGAGTATGGCCTCATACTTTTAGTGTTGACTGGTACACCTTTTGGAAATGACATAAGACAACAATCTGTTGTCACTAACAGAGGTTTAACCCTCATCCTACCAACCTATTTAACATACAAGGACTACCAACTGAAGAATAAACTACTGTAAGAAACAACCATTATAGCAAAATGTTAACTTATTTCTTCCCAAAACATTATTAATTATGTAATTAATGTCATCTGAAGGGAAAAAAAAAATTAGTTTTGGAAAGCTACAGTTAATTTGCATATTGTGCAATGTAATGGAAATAGACAGAGCACATGAGGAAATCTCTCTGCTGCATCTGTCTCCTTCAAAAGACTGACAGTGTCCCTATTCGCCTGATAGTGTGTGATACTTTAAATAGGACCCATGGAAAAGATGTTATTCTATTTTAGCTATTTAAACTGCATAGGCTGCAATTGGGTCCCCAAGACCCCAATTCATTGTTGTTGTTTTTTAAAAAACACAAAAGTTATATTCCTGTGCACCCTGACAAGCCAAACTCCGAAATAAGGTTTTTCAAACTGGATCTGCTGGACTTTTTGTGATTTGACCAGTCACTTCAGTGGTGGGTGGTGATTTCCCGGAACCTAAGTTGTTGAGCGGAGCCACAGTCAGCCATCCTCTTTTTTTTAGAAACAGAAAACAAGGAGTCATTAGGAGCAAATTGATTTACAAAGTCATGAAAAATTGGAATGATATAATAAAGCACCTGTGAGATATGATGAAAATTATACCTCCTGGGTCTGCAGGATGAGGGTTAACCAGCTGAGACAGCTGTGCTGAGTAACAGGACAGTGTCTGTCCCACTCCTCACATGTTGGCTGTGATGCACAATTTGTCTGCATACTGAAAGAACAAGTGGAAGAAGATATTTGGCTGCTCCCCTTTTGTTTTAGTGTTCAATGTGGATGGAGATCTGAAAATGCTACGTTTTTACAAAAGAAAAAATGATTTGGAGCAATATAGTCCAACTTGTGAGACCACTTTTAGATTTTACTTCCCTGTTTAAATTGGATTTTAACTGCACAAGTTGCTAAGCAGAAAAAAAAAACATACTCACTTGTGCCATATTATTATAGAAAAAGGATTGCAGTGGCTATCTTTACGGTACCAATACAGTTTTTCAGGATGACATCATCCAAGACACTTTCTATTGCCAGGTTTGTGCAGGGTCTATTTAAAATCCCTGATTTCACTGTCAACCTCAGCTCTACTGTTCATTTTCACCAGGTTTTAAGGTTAAGTAGCAGCAAGGATTCAATTCTTATTTATTGCATTGATGAAATAGCAAATTAGTGTCTGTGTGAATTATTAAACATCTCCCATTCGAGTACAAATAACTCTGCAGTTATCTCTTATTTTATCTTTGTGTGAGAAAATGATGTGTTTGACAGGATCTGAGGTAGGTATTCACGGTGAACCCCTTTATCGGGGCACATATTTTAATGAGCCAAACACAGAAAGAGAGACAGGAAGCGAGGTCAGCTTTAAACACAGTGATTAACAGTTCAAAGAGAACAACCGGGGTTTCATCCACCTCTCCTCCTCTTGGCCAACCCTCCCCTCACGCTCGCTTCCTCTCATCTTCAAACGACCCGGGTGGAGGGTGGAGGGCGAGGGATGGCCTCTCCTGGGTCAACCTACAGGGAGCATCGACGGCGGGCGGATGGACGGCTGGAGGGCAGCTTTGTTGCCTGCTTGGCCTCTCCCCTTGCTGGGCAATGATTAAATCAAGGCCCTGGTGTGAGGCCTTCTGCTCCCGGTGAGCTTGGGTGTGTCCCTGAGAAGAGATGTTATGATTTGTTTTCTGAATTCATTGTAAATTCCCTCACAGGTCTTTTTTCTTTCTTTTTACCATGGGCCAAATGCATCACTCACAGACGTACCCACACCTGCACACCTGCTCAGAATCTCAAGTTGTTATTGTTAACCTGCCGGATATCAAACATAAGATCAGGCTGGCTTTTGATGCTCTTCACTGATATACTTCACATAGCCCTTGGCCTTCAAGAACAACAGGCGCTCTGTAAAGGTGGCAGGAATCACAAAAAGATAATCTCAAGTGAAATGGCTGGAGTGAAAGCCCTTCAACTGATATTATTTGTTTTTTACACCGGCATGCATACCAGATTTGATGGAAGAAATTCTCCATTTTAACCTAATTTTTTAGACCACAGCACCTTGGGAATTCTGAAAAGTGATCCTAAAGCTGAGAAAAGAAAGCTCAGTGAAATCTGGGTCAGGTGTAAATGAGCTGTCCCTCTACAGCTATTATTGAAGTACCTATGAGCAATCCCAAGTCGTTCTAGTGGAGCTGCTCAGTGGCAAACGGCTGAATGTGGTTGCCCTTGGCAACTCCCAGGTGGGATACTATATAACTGTATGAATGTGACGCAGTATGGTGCTGAAAAATTACATGCATGCTCAGCTAAAGCCCTTATATAAATAGAGATTTAAAAAGTCAAACGCTAAGAAGAAAAAAATGTAATATGTGAACTTTTGAAAGATTGTAAGTCCCTCCTGCGGAGCACTAGCGAGTGATTGCTGTGCCCCAGGTCCTGTTTTTACTGTCAGCTTGACAGAGAGAATGCATTCAGGGAGAGTTATTCTTATGTAATTACTCTCAAATCAAGAAAAAAACAAATCTTTTTGTCTTTACGTGTATACTTTTAGGAGTTTGGAACTCCCTCCTGCAGTAGTGAGTGATTGCTGTGCCCCAGGTCCTGTTCCTCATGGGTTGACAGAAAGTGGGGATAAATGCATTCAGGGAGAGTCATCATTTATCCCTATGTAATTACTCTGAAATCAAGGTGCTGAAATATCTGTACTCAGGCTGACGGAAGAGAAAAGCCCCTGAAGGACTGTCTGAAACGTACGCAGCTTGGAAATGAAGAGATGGAGAAGAGAGGCAAATCAGAGACAGAAACGCAAAATGAAGAGATGAGAGTGGATGAAAGTCGATACAAGGTCAAGCAGTTTTAAAAGAGATGGTCTAATGAGCAGTCAGATACAATGATTAATCAGCAGACAGTGATGAAGAGTGGAGTGGAGAAGGGTGGAGAAAGTGTGTGGAGGCTACTTTCTGTGAGTCATATAGTTATTTCAACTACATGCAGTGGTGGACTTTGAAAAAAATAAAAAAGGGCACCAGCTGAATGCGGTGGGGTACCAGCGCACAGAAAGTTTTCTAGCATGTAGGGCAGCCTATATGGTACTGCATCGTATTTTCTCAATTCTAAGGACACCTTACAGGGCACTTCATCAGGCTTTCTCCACTGAAAGGGCACCCTAGAGGGCACTGCATCACAATTTCTCAACTGAAAGGGCACCTAATCATGTTTTCTCCACTGGAAGGACATCCTAGAATTCACTTCATCACATTTTCTCCACTGGAAGGGCACCCTAAAGGGCACTTCTTCACGTTTTCTCTTCTGAAAGGGCACCTTAGAGGGCACTTCATCACATTTTCTCCCCTGGAAGGGCACGCTAGAGGGCACTTCATCCCGTTTTCTCCACTGGAAGGACACCCTAGAAGGCACTTCATCACATTTTCTCCACTGGAAGGGCACCCTAAAGGGCACTTCATCATGTTTTCTCTGCTGAAAGGGCACCCTAGAGGGCACTTCATCACGCTTTTTCCAATGAAATGGCATCTCATCACGTTTTTTCCACTGAAAGGGCACCTCATCATGTTTTCTCCACTGGAAGGACACCCTAGAAGGCACTTCATCAAACTTTCTCTACTGGAAGGGCCACCTAGAGGGCACTTCATCCCGTTTTCACTACTGGAGGGCCACCTAGAGGGCACTTCATCCCGTTTTCTCTACTGGAGGGACACCCTAGAGGGCACTTCATTATGTTTTCTCTACTGGAGTGACACCCTAGAGGGCACTTCATCATGTTTTCTCCACTGGAAGGGCATCCTAGAGGGCAATTCATCACGTTTTGTCTACTGGAGGGACACTCTAGAGGGCACTTCATCATGTTTTCTCCACTGGAAGGGCATCCTAGAGGGCACTTCATCATGTTTTGTCTACTGGAGGGACACTCTAGAGGGCACTTCATCATGTTTTCTCCACTGGAAGGACACCCTAGAGGGCAATTCATCACATTTTCTCCACTGGAAGGACACCCTAGAGGGCAATTCATCATGTTTTCTCCACTGGAAGGGCACCCTAGAGAGCACTTTATCATGTTTTTTTTCTGCATCAGAATGATTTGCGCTATATCAGATATCATAGATTGTCAGTGCCACAGTAATGAAATAAATTAAATTTAAATGTATTGTCTGGAATCATCAAAACTTAATCATTGCATTTATTTAGTGCTGTTTTGCCAGCGTCGAGTGGGAACATCTGCTGCTGAAAGTGTGTATGTTTCTGAATGTGTGCAATTGGGTATAATGACTTATTACTTTAGTTTATACTAAAATGTTGTTGAAATTCCTCTCTGCATTAGCCGCCCTTTCATCTTCTAAACATCCGCATTGAAAATTCTCTCTTTTCATTTTTCCTGCAGTAATTCTCTCAGCCAGGAGTCTTCTCACCCTCCCTTTCTGCCAAATGAGAAGTTTAGTTAACACATCCAGCACTAATCTCAGGACCATTATGAGCATTGCAGGGATGAAAGAATAGTAAGAGAGCGGAGCAGAAAGCACGGAGGGCTTTTGCTTCTTCTCCACTGTGCTGTCCGTTGATGAGGGGGTTTTGAGGATGTTTGAGTAGATCATTAAGGAGAAAATAAATCCTGAATTCTCTCTCTTCTTCTTCTTCTTCTTCTTCTTCTCTTCCACTTGCAATTGAAGACAGCAGTTTGCGAGCAACATCTCACACATCTTTCCAATTCAACATTCATCTTTAACACACACTCACTCTTCTAAGCTATACACGTACTCAAGTGTTTGTGACTATGACAGGAAATGAATATTTAAGCATTGAGCCGCAGGTGTAGGAGCCGCAGCCATTTCTTGAGTCTTCTTGAGCGCATCATTTATTTACCAGTTTGAGGCTTCAAAGTGGGTTTAAATATCATCATTTTCTCTCTGTGTTCTCTTTAATCAGGCACATCATCTCCTCCACCCCCTTCCCTCAACTTTAGTCTCCATCCGCTTTGCTCTAAAGGTGCTGTGGGGGAGTATAAGTCTCTGAAAGCATGTTTCTGTTTCTCCCTGGTTGCAGCTCAGGGTGTGCTACTTTCTTAAATCCTCAATACGAGTCCAATACCTGCTCCCAGGAGGGAGAGAAGTTGTCAGGAGTGGGACAATCTTTGAGATACATGTATGCAAAGCGGGAGGAGATGTGTGTGTGTGTGTGTGTACATGCAAGCTAAAGTTCTGATACAGTTTCCTGGACAGGATGTGTAACTATATGGCTCCCAGTGATTAGACTTTGATGTTACCTTGAGTGATAGATGAGAGGAGGAGGGTTGGAGGAGAGGAAAGGTGATGTTGCTGACACCGCAGTTTGAGACAACTTTCTTCTCCATACTTTCTTAAAAAAAGTCTTTGCCACTATTCTATCTGCACAAAAAAACAACTGCTTCACTTAAAAGCTGGGAAGAGTATAAACTGGAAAGGCGGCAGCCAAAGGGGAAGCATGAAACGGGTAATGTCAATTTTTATTCTAATGCATGAAGGAGGCAGTTGGAGGTCACTGCAGTATTCACAAGTGCGGGTTAACACCTGAGACAAACACATCCGCGCGCCGTAATCAAGTCAGATCGTCGCCACATACAGAAAGCTCCTGCCAGAGGAGAAAATACTCTCACTGACACACATGCTCACATGGATCATCCTGCACATGCACACAAAGCACATTAACCAGCATGGGTGGTAATATTTTC
Source organism: Sebastes umbrosus (assembly GCF_015220745.1). NCBI lineage: Eukaryota > Metazoa > Chordata > Actinopteri > Perciformes > Sebastidae > Sebastes > Sebastes umbrosus. Next base: position 15,209,173 of record NC_051285.1, on the reverse strand, counting down.
TTCTCTCTATACAGTAAATAACTGTCCACACATGTGTCAGAGCTTTTTTTGGTCCATTTGTGTTCAACCGCCCCTGGTAACAGAGGCAGTTATTTACTTGATTTGGTCTTATATTAGTGATTGATGGTAAGAATGGCCGGTGCACACACTTGTTATTCCTCCTCTGCTGGAGGAGGAATAATGCACTCTGCTCGCACAAAGCATACAGAGTGTCTAAACTGAAATTACCTCAGTGAATCCTGATCCCCGGTTAGAGATAAGTATAATTAGTTATCCACAGTAGTCTTTTTTTTTGCAGCTTTGTACATGTGTGCTTGTATCACAGCATTAATCTTCTGTCTTCAAAGGATGCTATTACCTGAGAGCACTGGGATGTATGAAGAGCTAATTCCAAAATTAGATTTCTGTCTTTAGAGGAAAATGGACTCCCTCTATTATAAAAACATGATTGCATTCATGAAAAGCACATGGTTTTTTCTATGATTCATATGTAGACATTCTCTAAGGGCTGAAATGTTTGTTTTAAAAACAGATGGATGCATTAATGAAAGTCCTCAGTGAGAGGTGGAAGGTGTAGATCCTCTTGTCCTTCCATTACAGCGCTTCTTTTGTTTTTTTCATTCCCATTCCATCTTCATTACCTCTTGACACGCACACTGTGTATTTAATAAGTCGGGTTATTCAACCCTGATGTTTGTTCCATCAGTGCAAATGAAACCTTGGCTTCTATAACTTTGCTTTTATAGTTACTGTATCCTGCGGGGGCAATTTAAAGTGGCATCGCTCCTGCTGCACTCAAAGGAGAAAGATACACTCTGCTCCCTTTCACCACGGTCCCCTGCACACACACAACAACAACCAAACAAATACGTCGCACACAAATTAAATTGCTTTCCTTATACAAATAATCACCTGGAAACTTTTCACATAGTGAAAGCTTCCTCTTAGAGCCATAAGAGGAGTGACTTGATGAGCCTTATGGACCTTTGAGAAGCAGAATTGATGTCATCGATATTCTTGTTTCAGATACTGGATCAGGAAATGTCATTGTATTTCATTAGCATTTATACATGAGTGAACTATGAGCGCACCTTGGTCATAAATAAGACACAGCTTTTTTGCTTACAAGGGGCTACAGTGCCCCCAAGTGGTTTTTAGATTAATTTCGTGCTTTTGTTTGGTTGAAGCACTAAAGAACAACCAGTCCAAGGTTGTGTGTCTCATTTGAACTCTGAGTGATTCCTTTATGGGACCGAGGCCAGGCCACTTTTATCTTTCAAACTTGGTTTGAACTGATGAGATTGCCTAACTGTTGCTGATCTTCATCCAGCTTCTTTAACACTATCAGGTCCTCAGAGCACAAGTATTAATGGATTCTGAATGTTAGAATTAAGAAATAGGGACCACTCAAAGTAAAACATGTATGGGGTATTGTTTTTTCAAAGACATATATCCAAGAACCAAAGCCATACAAGTTTTGGGGGATCTATTTGGCAGAAATGGAAAATAATATCATCTATATAGTAGGATTTGGATCAGATTTAACTATAGCTATGCCTGTGATTGATCCCTGTATCTAAAGCCATGTGAAAAGAAAAGTGGTGGGTTCTCAAATAATTGGATCCAACTCCCATGTGTGTGTTAACTCTGCCCTATTACTGAACTGAATTTTTATACTTTAAATGCTCTGAAGAGGGCCCTGTGCCGTCCGTGTGTAAGTGTATGTCTATTGTGATGTGAGACAATTAAACAAGTGAAATGATAGTATTTTGTCTTGATTTTGAAATCTGGGATGTGCTACCCTATCACATTTGGGTCTAGCATTCCACCGTGAAACCCACTGTTGTAGCGCAACCTCCTTTACCAAAACAGGAATATAATATCTATACGTGTATTTTCTTTAGTGTGTTATCTCCTGAAAATAAGAATCGTTGTGTTTTCGTTACCTTAGAATGAGGCGTTTATATTTACATAGGAAGTGGGTCAACTTCACAGAGCAGGCCGCCATGTTGGTTGCAATCTGCAACCTCACCGCTAGATGCCGCCAAATCCTACACACTGCACCTTTAAGAGCTCAGGCTATGGGAAGCTCGAGGTACGAGTCATTAAGTTATCATAGTGGAAAAATGCTAATTAACCATGGACATGGGGACGAGTTGCAGTCTGTTTTTTATTTAACATTGCATAACTTGTATCAACTCAGTACTGCAAAAGACAGGCCCTCTAATATGAACTTGGTCGTGACTAGAAGGTAACTCTCTCGCGAGATGGTTAAGGTTAGGAAATGACCTTGATTATTGCATGTCTTTGTTGAATACTCAGTTCTGATTGGTCAATCATGGCGTTCTACGGTCTGTTATTTCTTTATAGTAGACTGTTGCCATGTATAACAGACCGTTGCTATGGGCACAGTCCTGATGTCGGAATCTAGTGGACCATTTTTGTGTCAAATTATTGATTTCTTAAGTAAGTAGCCGTGAAATAAGCGGGATAATGTACAGCTAGTGGGTAATTTTTGTGAAATAAACCACTTCAGGGCGTCTGGTGCCCCATCGCCCTGTCGGGGTTTATTTCACAACAATGACCGTCTCTGTACATTGTTGTACTCTGTACATTATCCCTAACATAGTTAAGGTTAGGCATTGACCTTGAATAGAAAAGGTTGTCGGGCAGCGAGTCTTGCACGTTTTCGCAATTTGCGGATTACCTTCTAGACACAGAGGATTTTTTATATATTATATCTAGATTAGTTGTACATCCATGAGCACATAGAGTACATTCCCAGAATTTCCATCGTCACTACTCACTTGTTTCGAGCATACCCCGACCTTTACTGCATTTACACTTCAGGTTGCTGAAGTAAAAACGTCATCAAGTAAATGTTAACCACCATAGCTTTGTCAGTAGCAAATGATTGGATTGAGGATACTTGCACTCCTTACTACATAATAATAGAATAAGAGTATGTTTTCTGCTCTAATGATGAATGTGTGAATGTGTTATGGAGACAAAAAGGGGGCTCTGGGACTTTAAAACTGAAATGCTACCATTAATGGGAAGATATTTATCTCCAATTATCGTTTTAATGGCAAAGGGTCACCTCCATGTTAATTAATCACAACATATCACTCCAGCTTCATCTGTGGTGACACTTTAATTTCAGCAGTTATTATCGCTACAGCAGCGCACACTACACTGTGTCAAGTAATGGCTCTGTAATGACCCCCACTAACTGCAGCTCATGTCTGGCATTTATTAAAGGAACTGAATGCTGTCGTAGTCCAGAATGCATATTATCTATTTCTATCAGGGGAGACATATGCTCCCTCTCAACTCTTCCGTTGTCCGTAATGTGTATAACATGCCACCATACATAGCAATCAGGTGCAATTTCAGAGGTGTATGCATTTGGATCTTTCATCTTCTCCGGACTATTTTTCAAAAAGCTGTCATCAGGTAAGTAGGTAAGTGAGAGGAATAGGGATAATGAGGGGTGAATGACAGTGAGCTCAAATGAAAGGAGACCATTTTTGACAAAAAGGAATTTGTGACAAGAGTTGTGGGAAGGTCATAGAAAGTCTTCCAACAGTTTCCATTGGTATCTATCTATCTATCTATCTATCTATCTATCTATCTATCAATATATCTATTTATCTATCTATCTGTCTATCTGTCTGTCTGTATCTTCTTAAACATAAACTGATGACCACAGACCCTAAAAAGAAGCGTAGATAGCCCATACAACAACACATACGTATATGCCTAATGTGGATGCAAAATGGGTTTTATTCTTTTAACTCAAGTCAGTAGGCTACATCCATGGCCAAATAGACACTTTGCTGTCCTACAAACAGGGACAATCAGAAAAACTTAAAGGTCTAGGGTTACTTAACACCATATGCAAAAACTAAGGTTAAGACTGTTTTATGGATATTCATGACGGATGTCATCCCATCGTGGCAATTTAATATATAACAAAGGGACACGCTGCGTAGCCTGTCATGGTAGGCTTCACTGACATTGCTGTCAAAGTCAACCCCATATGTTATTACAGTGTCATCAATAATTCCCTTGACCTTGAGTGCAATAGTAGGGATGCACCGATCCGACTTTTTCAGTCCCGATACCGATACCGATAAACCTGGGCTTTGGGTATCGCCGATGCAGAGTACCGATCCAATACCAGTGTTTAATTAATAAGCTGTATGCCTCACTGTGTGGAAGTGACAGGGATCATTCTTTTATGTGTAAGGCAACATCAGGCTCGACTTTGCTTTTCCTAACTTTTTAAAACAAAATGTAGCAAATTAATATGTAGATATAAATTTACTGAACTGTTCTTTATTATTAAAATAATAAATCGTGCACCAGCAACTTGGCAAAAAATCTTAAAAATTAAAAGGAATTACAATTCAAGTGTAAACCTTTTTATTTCAGCGACATATTGGTCAAAACTTAAACAGGAATTCAAATTCCAGTATATAATGTATATAAGTGAATTGAGTGGATCGGCCCCATTATCACCGATACCCGATCCAGCTATTTGAGTCAGTCCCGGCCTGATATCCGATCCGGTATCGGTGCATCCCTATATACAATAGTTGAGTTGTGAAGGTTCATGAGAATATAGTGTGATTTTACATTGTAAAATCCTCTGTGTTATGAGTTGTCACAATGATTGGACAGAAATGCAAAACACAGCAATTTCAGTGGTCAGGCTTACATGTGGCAAACAAACCACAGAAGACTTGTCACGTAGACGGGATATTAATAATTCCCTCATTGTAATCTCAAATAAAACACCAGTTGACATCATATTGAAAGCTTTATTAAGATATATTGCACTGTCCAAAGCTCTCATGAGGGTCCCGAGTAGTTTATTTTTGCATTTCTGGTTACATTTAAATGTATAAATGAAACAGGAAACCAAATTATAAACTTATGCAAACAGAAAACATGATGTATGTTGATGGGCTTTGGAAAACACTTAAAGGTCCCATATTATAAAAAACGTTAGATGTCCATATTCTTTTATTATAAAGCAGGCTTAAGTCCTTTATAAATACTGTGAAAGTATCGAAACACCAAATCCACAGGGAAATACACACAGCCCGTATTCAGAAACTTTGCATTTGAAACAAGCTGTCAGGATTTCTGTCCATTTGTGATGTCACAAATATACAATATTTAGACCTTTTACACAGATTTAAATGTAAAAATTCTAAATGTGTCCCAGTTTATTCCTGGTTGCAGTGTACGTGAATGTCATCAGCGGAACGGAAGTACACATGGACCCAAGCTGTTGCCTAGCGATACAATTCTGTTGCAATTCCGCCGCAATTCCGTCGAAATGTGCTAAAACGGAGCGTTTCAGACAGAGGGTAAATACAGGCATATTCAGGCCGATAGTATGAGGAAAATAAAGGGTTTTTGATCATAACAGCATGTAAACATGATCTAGTAGAAACACAAAATACAAGTATGAACCTGAAAATGAGCACGATATGGGACCTTTAATAAACATAAATGTTTGACAAACCAGCACAATTCCATAATTAGCCTCATATTTGATGTCACAATAAATGATGTTCTAATTCATAATTTTACATCACTTTCTGTGTGTGTTTTGCATTTATTTGATTTCTTCATTTATTTTTTATTTATTTATTTTAATTTCAAAATAATAGTATACATAGTAACAGCAGAAAACATTAAACGCATTTAGATACAAAAGAAGCATAGCGAAAACATAAACAAAGAGCTGTGCCAAACATAAAAGGACAACAGAAATGAAACATAACCAACATAAAATAAAAAAACACAATAAAAAAATAAAATAAAAAAATAATAATATAAAAAGACTACGCGAGAGTATGACAATAATTTCACTTAAAAACTTTAAAGATATCGCATACATTCATTGTTTTCATTGCTTTTTTGTTTTGTGAGGAAGAAATTGTTGACAGATATAATTCCATTTCTTACATAAATACAAAGAAATTATTTTTTGTTTTGGTAAATTTACACTTGTGAATGTGGAACTTCGTGAGAATTAAAATTAAATTAATAAGAAAAAATGCATTACTGTCTTTGTCACTGTAATCATAGCAACCAAATATAATATTTCTATAGTACAGTGCAAAATGTGAGAAAATGTTAACCAGTATAAAATTATTGACATCTTTCCACAATTCACATGTATATTTCCAGGACCAAAATAAATGAGCAATTTACATCTATGTCACTCTTTAACTTTTGTAAGAAATGTTTCACTGGATAGAATCTGTGGATCAACTTATTTGTTAGAAGGAACTTTTGCGGTAAGGACCAAACTTTCTTCCAGTCAATATCACTAACAAAATGTATTTATTCATGTATACCCGTGTTGACCAGGTGGGGGCAGTGTCACGCCGGTGACGCATGTTGTTCAGCATCTAATTCTGAAGACGACGAAGAAGAAAAAGCGCACTATCTGACAGAAAATGGCCGACCGGCGGTGTGGGGATCATCTCCTTCTGCTCCAAGAAGCACACATTTAAACGGTCCTACGTTATACCAGCCACTGTTGCATCCTATAGCAGAGAACAACATCATGTTTAAAAAGGCGAAACGAGCTAACTTTCGACGGAGGAATGAGTCGGACGAGGACGATCCGGAGGAGAGTCGGCAGCAGCAGCAACAGCAGCAGCCGCTGGCGCCGCTCTCTTTCGGGCCTGTGGCGGAGGAGATCCCGTTCATGGAGACCTCCAGTTCCAGCTCCAGCGTTACCGCAGCAACTAGCAGCACGGAGAGCTACCACAGCAACGGCTTCCAGGCGCTCGGTAACAGTATACGAGCTGTCAAGAAGGAAAAGAAAGTGAAAGAAGCAGCTGTCGTTGCAGCAGCGGTGCCAACTGGACCCACTAAAGCCAGCCTGCTGAGTTTCGACGAAGATGACGGTGAGCCAGCGAGCGATGCTAACGTGAGCTAGCCGGCTAACGTTAGCTTAAGAAAAGCTTGTTGTCGTGACAACTTTAAGCGTTAATGTTGCTGCTTAGGCAACGAAAATCGTATTTATAATTGTATAAACCATCATAAATAGCTAGTAAAGTAACGTTACCAGCTTAACCTGGATGATGATGTGCATGGTTAACTTCACTCTCTCACTTTGTGACCTGTTTGTCAACAGAAGGACCCGAGGTGTTCAGAGTGAAGAAGTCCAATCACAGCAAGAAGATTGTCAAACAGCTGAAGAAGGAATACAAGGAGGATCTGGAGAAGTCTGGAGTCAAACAGGAGTTCAGATCAGGTGGGATATATCCCCACTTATCCATGCAATGCACTGCCTGTCATCTCTGCTGTCATATCAGCAATATGAGAATACGACCTACTTGCTGACTTTGCAGCCACACAACGTTTTGTCAACAAATACGAGACAGCATAAAAGCTGAATACAGGCATATCATTATAGTTTTGCTTAAATGCACGTAAACTGTAACAACACACCATTTTATCTTAGTAAATACTCAGAACCTTGAGTGTAACATGTCACATGTTGTACCACAAGATGGGGTTAGATCTTTGAGGAAAAGGCGATCAGCAATTTACATTTGCAATAAAGTTAATGCCACTTTCGGTGGAAGTTATGAATACTTGGATTCTAGCAAAAACAATCTTCATATTGCTTTACCATCTTTAGAGAAGATGGTATATCAGAATTATCAGCCAGCAATTTTCCCCAAATATTATCTGCAGATATACTGGCAGACATTTATGTCAAGGTCTGTGCATGCTCAATACTTCACAGACATAGAGCATCCTACCTGAAATACCCTTAATATTCCATATATACTAATGCTATTGGGGTATCTGAATGGGCTGGACTGTCCTGTAACATGAAGCATAGTGCCCGCCAAATGGTTATAATGTAAATGTAATGTTTGTTTGTAATAGGGCTGAGCCGAATGCTTCGAAACTTTGATCGTTGCCATGGTAATCAACTTCCAAATCAGTGTTGGAATACTTTGTTTTTTTTATACACAAGTATCATCTATGTAATACTATATAAATCCCCCAAATAGCCCATGAAATAAGGAATAATCCCACAACATTATTAATTATTCATATTCAACATTAATTATTATTAGTTATTCTCAGATGGATATCGCTGTTTGGTGTGTGTAGAGGTGTGTGTACAGTAGTGCAGGGGCACTGTCCCGTAGCTTTGAATATTTCTCATCTAAGCTTCAAAGCCTAAAAAATGGCATTTGGGACAGCTCTTGTTTGTAAGATCTGTCGTCCACTTGGCTTATCTTTCTCTGCATCCGGTTTTCCTAGATGCTGCACCTCAGCCTCTGGTTACCATCAAAGAGGAAGTTACTAGCAGAGCGGGTAGTGAACACGGGGAGGAAGAAATGGAGGTGGACAGTGCTGATGAGCAGGACGAAGAGGCGAAGGGTCAAGGTGGCCAGGCACAAGGTCAAGTCTCCAGGAGCAACAACACTGGAGCGACGTTCAACACGCTTTCCTCCCTCGGCAGCTTGAAGCCAGGTAGCATATACATACACACACACACACACACACATACACACACATACTCACACTCACACTCAAATTTAAATTCTTGTTAATGTTTCAACCAACATTACTGGCACAACCAGTCTAACACTCATATGAGCACGGGCCAACTCCTGGTCTTGTTGATAGATCTGTACTTTTCCAGAGTGTTATATAATAGATAATATCACTGACTTTGGTTTTCATAAAACAATTTTTATACCTGAAATACTTTTGGGTATTTGTACACACAATTGCACAGATCAAGACCTGTTTCTCTCTTACGATAGGGGAGATTCCCGATGCTGCATTCATCCATGCTGCGAGAAAACGCCGGCAATTGGCTAGAGAGCTGGGGGGTGAAGCCCCTCTTGTAGAGACAGAGACTCCCAAGAAACGCATGGCACGAGAAGACCAAGATGTCAGCGACGACGAAGACGAGGAAGAGAAGAGGATCCGCTTCAGCGGAGTCAAAAACAAAACCCAGAGACAAAAGATTGCAGAGGAGATAGGTACCCTAAGAAAATGGTGCACTGATGATATACCACTGTTTTCAATCGGGCTTCTCTAAGACATGAATGTCTCCTTCACATGTACAGGTATTGAGGGTAGTGATGACGAGGCGCTGGATACAAGTCAGCAGGATGAGGAGGTGAACCGTTGGGAGCAGGAGCAGATTAGGAAAGGAATCAGCATACCCCAGGTAAACTATACTAAATCTCTCAACTGCTAAATAATGCTTTTCTCTGTTTTACATCATTGTATATTGGTTTGTTTTGTTGGTTGGACAACATAAGCAATTTTAAAAGTTGTGATGGGCAGTTTTCACAATTTTCGGACACATTATAGACTACGATTAATCCCAAAAAATGATCTATCTCTACAACAGCAGTTAGTCGTCGTATTAAACAATATGCGTTTTCCTTGTTTCTAATGACTTAGGTCCAAAGCAGCCAGCCAGAGGACAACACAGTCTACTACCAGAACAGCTACGAGAGCCAACCCTACGGCTCCTCCTACAGCATGCCTTTCAACTACAGCACAATGGCCCCACTGGCGGCCAAGGCAACTGGCCGAGCAGACAACGGCTCTGTTCACTACGGGACTTCTATTAGTGATCTAACCCCGGTATCCATTGATCTGGTAAAGAAACGCCTGCAGGATAGGTAGGTTCAGTGGAAGACTGCATCTCATATCAGTCTTCAGCTCAGCTGCTGCCATCTTTGTGTGCTGTGGTCCTGAAGACCCAGAAAAGGGTCTGAAGGGGGGTTACATCAGTCCCCCCTAATTACGACTACAAAGGAGTGTTTTATTATAGCTCAGTTTTCATGACGTCTCTGTGTTTATATGATGGGTGCAATCTGAAACTGCTTAGTGTATGTAACTGTACGTAAGATTAGACTAGCTTTGTTTGTCCTCAGCCCCATCTAAGTCATCATTGCCGTCTTTTGCTGCATGTCGTGTGTCTGCAGGCTCGGCCAGATGCGCGCAGGCCACGACGCAAACGCCAGGCGCAACAAACAGATCGAAGAAGACCTGGCTGCCTCCGAGAGCGCCATACAGCAGCTTGAGGGTTCGTCCAATGACAATGCAGATCAATATAAATTCTTGCAAGAGATGCGAGGGTATGTTGGAGACTTGCTTGAGTGTTTCAGTGAAAAGGTAAGGGAGAATTTATCTGCTGTTCGATTAGCTGTTTTCTGTTTTGTGTCTGTGTGACCTGACCTCTGACATCACTTAATGTGGGATTGAAATAGAAATCCATATTGTTAAACATTTATGGAGAGTCATAAAAAGCCTAGTTTTGAATTAATGTTTTAGATACTATTATTGATGCTAGTTAACAGTGCTGACAAGCCAATGTGAATGCAAATTAGTCACTTGGAGCACACTCCATGTATGTCCCAGTTGCTGCACAACGGCTCTCATTTGAGTCGAATATAACTTATATATTATCTCAGCGACACACTTTTACGAATGTGTTTTTGTATAGAAAGAAAATGCTTTTACTTCATAATGAATCTGATTGTTTTAGAATGAATTTATACCAGGGCTGTCAAAGTTAATGCAATAATAAAGTTTTAATGCCACTAATTTCTTTAAAGCTTTATCGCAACTTGAGATTTTTAATTAACTCTTAAAAATCGTCCCGTCAGGCCTGGCCGTTATTCATTCTTTCGGAGGTTGTATTGATTGAAGAAGATACTAGCATCATATGAAACTAGAAAAACCTGTTATACTAGGTTGTCCTAAAGGAGGTTAATAACGCTCCAAACTGATGCTAAATTTTGGCAAGGAAAAACGGTCTCGGCTATTTTTAAAGGGGTCCCTTGACCTCTGACCTCAAGATATGTGAACGAAATGACGAGTCTCCTTTTTTTACAGACATGCCCACTTTATGATAATCACAAGCAGTTTTGGGCAAGTCATAGTCAAGTCAGCACACTGACACACTGACAGCTGTTGTTGCCTGTTGGGCTGCAGTTTGCCATGTTATGATTTGAGGAATTTTTTAATGCTAAATGCAGTACCTGTGAGGGTTTCTGGACAATATTTGTCATTGTTTTGTGTTGTTAATTGATTTCCAATAATAAATATATACATACATTTGCATAAAGCAAGCATATTTGCTCACTCCCATATTGATAAGAGTATTAAGTACTTGACAAATCTACCTTTTAAGGTCCATTTTGAACAGATAAAAAATGTGCAATTCATTTGTGATTTATCGCGATTAACTATGGACAATCATGAGATTTTAATCACAATTAAATAGTTTAAGCAATTGACAGCCCTAATTTATACTAGTGACTGCATACAGAAAGTAAACAAATATATCATAAGATGAGTTGCAGCTGTAAGAGAACTCAGAATAGTGGCGTAGCCGATCCTGACAAAGGATGAATCCAGTTTGTTAAAACATAATGAAATGATGTCTCTTGGCACAAGCTATATTTTGTACATCTATAGCTACCTACAGTACTAAATGCATGTCCAAACAAAATAATTCAGTCTTGATCCTGCAGCAGCTGCATGGAACAAAGAGAGAACTGGCCTGCCAGCTGCCAACATGTGTTTTCTCAACCACACTAATGTCTGTTTGAACCCTAATAGGTGATGGAAACAGGACACTTAACCAACCATTATCAGTATGACTTAGTGTGGAGTGAATACAGTGTAAACATCAAGACTGGAACTGTATATGGTCAATGTTGGGTAAAAACCTTCAGCTCTACAATTTAGTGGTTTTAATGCATTTAACTTCACAAGGCATTTAACTACGCCTTTTAACTTGTTTTTTTCATTGTTTTCACCTTAACCCATTGGCTGAACAAAAGTCCATCAAGCTTTCCTTCAAGGAAATATGACATTTTTAGAGATTGCCAAGTTTTTCACCCGACACTAGTGACATGTCGGTTCCAGTGTTATATTGCCCGTCATGCTCCTCTTGTCCCTCCAGCAAGACATCCCTGTGACTCGGAGCCACGCTTTTTGTTTTGGTCAGAGGTCACAGAAGGCATCATATCTTTCAGGTTCCTGCTGTCCTGGAGCTGGAGGCTGCCATGCACCAGTTACTAAGGCAACGGGCCTCACGACTTGTCCAGAGAAGACAGGATGATATTAAAGATGAATCGTCGGAGTTTGCAAGCCTTTCAAGTCAGTCCATCTTGAAGGTTTTTATGATTTATTTGAACGGCCTCGTTAGTTCTCTGTGTGTGAGAGTATGTTTGTGTGTGTGTGTGTGTGTGCTGTTCACATTCTTGTTTCCTACAATCCCCTTCTATGTTTCCCTCATGAGTGTGATTTAAGGTTAATTGAGGTGTGATTTTGAGTGAGTGAGTGAGTGAGCATGTACGTAAATGAGAACTGTTTTATTGGAGGAGTTGTTTCGGCTACTCTTTACTGGCCGACTCTCACAGTCAGCTGGTTGTAATTCAACTCCAGCAACTAAGTAAAAAAAAAAAAAAAAAAAGATCTTTTGGTGACTTGTCATCTGTCACTGTAACATGTAGGAAGTTGCAGCAAGGTAAGTGACTAGAAAATGAATGATACCAAAATTATTTGTCACAAATATGCTGTCTTATTGCTGTGGTACCTTTTTATATATCAGGAAGTTTAGTCAATATTAATATATATATAATATAATATGTATATAATAATATATTTTAACTTGTTTCATATGTTTAAAACAATCCTTTTGCATATCACTTGCTTATTTATTTTTAAGCATTTTTGGATTATTCTAAATTTGAGTACTCTTTATGTTTAGGGCCCAGAATAAGAATGAGGTTATGGGTTGTCTCAGCTTTTCATCGCTGGTTTCTAACATGCCTCCTGTCTCTTGCAGGTAAAGCCGTCATGGCTCCCAATCTGGATTCGTTTGGTCGAGACCGCGCCGCATACCAAGAGAACAGTCGCCAGAGGAGGATAGCGGAAAGAGAAGCACGACGGTACGAAGCTCAATCGTACTCTAAAGACACGTTTCCAGGATTTGTAGGCTGGATTGTCCCTGTAGGCTATGTTTTTATGCTTGCCTCAGGCCACGAAATGCCATCTGAGCTTAGCTTTCTGTGCTTTTAGTTGCAAAGATACAGCCTTGATTGTAGCCTGGTTTATAAAGCATAAGTTTGCCATGCAAGTGATCCTAATGTCTTACTTTTAGGGACACATTTTTCATTCCAAGCTGGTTTATCATACATCCTGTCCTGGGTTTTAATTGTCTGCCTTTGTGCTTGTGCGTCTGGTGCAGAACTCGGCGGCGACAAGCTAGAGAGCAGAATGGAAAGAGGGCTGAGCATAAAGAAGGCTTATCATCCGATGATGAGGAGACCTCTACTGACATCACCGGCTTCAACATAGAGAGAGGTACATCATTAAATTGCTGCAAAAGAATATCGACCATAACGAGGAGTAGCGGAGACGCAAACATAACACACATCAGACATTCTGTAGCTTCATGCCTAACTAAAGCCGTTTCGTCCCGTTCAGATCGTATCATCAGGGAATGCAAGAAAGTATTTGAGGACGTGGTGGAGGACTTTCATTCTCTCGACTGCATCAAATCCCATTTTGAAGTGTGGAGGAGAGAGTATGCCGACTGCTACAGAGACGCTTACATAGGCCTCTGTCTGCCCAAGCTCTTTAACCCTTTAGTCCGTCTGCAGCTGATTACATGGAACCCTCTCGAGGTACGGCGTGTGTGTGTGCTTTTAGTGTAACATTTTCCTTTTTGAAATGGGAGGGGGTAAACTCTTGAAATCCACTTTTTTTTTTTTTTTTTCCTGCCCAGGCTCAGTGTGCAAATTTCGAGTACATGCTCTGGTTCGAGTCGCTGCTGTTCTACGGCTTTGAGGAGCACAGCACGTTGCAGAGAGGAGACGGGGATATCAGCTTGCTGCCTGCTATTGTGGAGAAGGTCATCCTCTCCAAACTGACAGGTGGAGTAACCAAACGCAGCTGCACCCAGCATACTAAGACTTTCTTGGCATAACAATGCAAGCCAGTAGAAAATATATCATGTGTATTTATGTATTGGTGTGTGTGTGTGTGTGTGTGTGTGTGTGTGTCAGTGTTGGCAGAGCAAGCGTGGGACCCGCTGTCAAACAGTCAGACCGCCAGGCTGGTGGGCTTCATTCACAGACTAATGAAAGCTTACCCCACTGTGCTGCATGGGGACAACCGATACACACAGGTATTGTCCTCTCTCTTACTACCTACATGAACACAATGTACTTCATCTGCAAGACAAGAGAATATTTGGTCTCTTGTGGCAGGATTATTGTCTTGATTTCCTTTTCTTTTTTTTACTCTATCAGGAGCTTTTGAAAACTATTGTCTTCAGGACCAGGCGGACTCTGGATGAAGATGTCTTCCTTCCACTTTACCCCAAAAGGTATGTTACATAATTGTTAACAATAGAGGACGTCCAGTTTGTATTTCTTCAATCTGTATGAAGAAACTTGACTGATTAAAAGTGTGTTTCTTTTTGCTTTTGTTCAGTGTGTTGGACAACAAGAATAGCGGTCCCTACCTATTCTATCAGAGGCAGTTCTGGTCCTGTGTGAAGGTATGTGCAAAAGTGGAGTAAAGACAGTGTTGTTGTTTTTAGATGAATTAATCCATATACTAATTACGGTGACGGTTATTACACTGACATTATATGCCGTTGTGTTTCTGTCATAGCTGCTGGGCAACATCCTGCAGTGGGATGGTATCTTATCCTCTTCCTGTCTGAGGGATCTGGCGTTGGACAGCACTTTGAATAGATACGTCCTCTCTGCGCTGCAGACCACAGATACGGCGGATGACAACGTCGCGAAGTGCCAGAAGGTAGGAGACGCAGCAATTGTTTTGCAGTTTGATGCTTCATGTGTAAATAGACTAGGGCTGTTAATCGATTACAATATTTAATCACATGATTGTCAATAGTTAATCGTGATTAATGGCAAATTAATTGCAAAAAATTTTACTTTTTTTACTAGGGAGATTTGTCAAGTATTTAATACTCTTATCAACATGGAGTGGGCAAATACACTTGCTTTGTGCAAATGTATGTATATATTTGAAATCAATTAACAACACAACACAAAACAACGACAAATATTGTCCAGAAACCCTCACAGGTACTGCATTTAGCATAAAAAATATGCTTAAAATCATAACATGGCAAACTGCAGCCCAACAGGCAACAATAGCTGTCAGTGTGTCAGTGTGTCAGTGTGCTGACTTGACTATGACTTGCCCCAAACTGCATGTGATTATCATAAAGTGGGCATGTCTGTAAAGGAGAGACTCGTGGGTACCCATAGAACCCATTTTCATTCACATATCTTGAGGTCAGAGGTCAAAGGACCCCTTTGAAAGTGACCATGCCAGTTTTTCCTCGCCAACATTTAATGTAAGCTTGGAGCGTTCTTTAGCCTCCTTTGCGACAAGCTAGTATGACATGGTTGGAGGCCGCAACTTTAAAAATTGCAAGTTGCATTAATGTGTTAAAGAAATTAGTGGCGTTAAAATTAATTTGTGTTAACGCGTTATCGCAGCCTTAAAATGGACACAGCAGAACTCATATAGTCAGAATGCTTGTTCGGATTAACTGACTTACAATTTACAACCATGAGAATACCACACATTTTGTCTAATGGTATTACTCTGTTGACAGAGAGCAACATCATTACAAGCAGAGACAGAGTTTAATTATAAGGGGGGATTTCTGTTGTGGTACATAGTAATAGAACATACAACTATGAAGTCCTTTTTTTATTATTCATTTTCTTTTCCTATTCCCTCAACTTTGTCTGTTCGGTAGAGTGGATATTACAATTTGAAAAAGGTATGCACAGGTTGCATGAGGGCCATTTTATTATATAGAGCAGCCCACACTGTTGGCACATTTTACAGTTTCATTGCTTTGCTTTTGCATGAAAGAGATCAGAGGTAATGCTTTCTGGTATTTTCAAGACAAGACACCATCAGTAGTGCAATGAATGTCGCAACTGTTTGTGGACAAGAGGTTCACAGGTTTTGTCTGAGATAAGACAAAATAGATGACACTTTTTACAGACCAATTCTGCATTTACACACCTAATTCTATGTTTCAAAATGATTCCAGAGACATCTTACTATAGTTAATAGTACATGATGTGCCTTTCTGATAAAAATTGTTTTTTTAGCTGCCTGAGCAGTGGAAACTGGTGCTTTGTATTTTCTAATACAAACCTCTCAGCCCAGGTCAACCATGGTTGGCTGTGCTTCACTTCCCTGTGCCTCTTTTACAGCTAGCAGCCTTAACTTGACACACACACACACACCTGCTGTGGAGGAGCAGATGGCTCAGTCGGTGGTCGTTTGTGACTCACTAAACTAAACAAGGGTGACACAGAACCAGTGTTGAACTCTTCCTTGTCATTTCTTGTACCTTTTTTTCAGGTGGTGGAGTGTTTGCCAGTTCAGTGGTTCTCTGGACTGAAGGGCCAGCGCACGTTGCCTCAGTTGGAGCCATTCTGTCGCTACCTCACCCACCTGGCCAACTCATTGCACCGCAGCAGTTTGGGCGGGTCTGATGTGGAACGGCGCAATATCAAGTAAGAGGCTCTGCGTGTGCTGTACAGTTTGTCTGAATTGGGGGAACTTGAATTCAGTTATAGCTCCATCTGTTGGAATAATATGATCATTACACTTTTTGCCATGGGTTTTGTCCATGCTGCTTCTAATATAACCCATATCTGTCAACAGGGACCAAGTGAAAGAGGTTGTGAAGATGTTGGGCCACATGAACGCCCTGGACCACATCATCACCGTGGCAGCAGAGCATGGGGTCAAAGACATCAAGCTACTTTTGGAAGCCAAGTCGTAGAGGAAGGAGGACATGGCAACTTTTCATTCATCTTTTGTCGTGTTCAGCACATTTTGAAGCCACGGAATCACTGAAGTTGGATTCCTGGGCAAAAAAAAAGTGTGCGTAAAATGGATTTAAAATAAAACTTGACAGTTGCTACCTTACCTGAAAAGAGAAGGCAAAGTGTAAATATTGTGAATAATGTATAGAAAGGTGTGCTCATTATGCTCAACGCAAGACTGATGCTGAAATGAGGCCTTGTCGGCTCAAAAAGACCTTTCAGTTATACAGTACTACATGCTGGCAGTATTTTAAATGCATAATTTATTCAGAGTAAACAATTGTTGACATGGGTTATATGTTTGGCAAATGTCTGATCTCTAAATGGACACAATATTCAACCTGGCTATCTGTTTATTTCTCTCACTCACTCTACTTTTATGTGCCAAAAGAGCTCGTTGGCCCAAAAGGTAGAAGTTGCACACTGGCAAAGACTGACAACCAACTGGTCTCCCAGTACTCAGTGGCTCAGTTGGCATGTTATTTGATCTCCACTTCACCCTACAAGTTCCTCTGTGTCACCCACGGACTACCCAGATGACCCTACCGCAGCCGAGAGCTTCGTATTCAGATTTGTAAGACTTTTGTTTTAGCATTTTATTTGCCTGTGAATAAAATATTCATTTGAATGATCGCTGTCTTGTTGTAAGTGAATACTTATCATCATTGGATGGCGTTGGTACATATTTGTTTTTTTTTGTTTTTTTTAAATATTCTAACCATAAAGGGGACAATTAGAAATTCAATGATCTTCAATTTAAGAATACATTTTAAAAGTTTTTAAAGGTGTCATTGATAACATTCAGCCACTAGATGTTGCATTCACCCTCCCTTGTTACATTGCATTTACCTTTCTAAAAGCTCTGTGGATGTATTATTTAAAAATAAAACATAAGTCTACATAAAAAATGTTATCAATAAGACCTTTAAGTTTCTGTACATATTCTGACCTTAAAAGGGACAAACCAAAATGTCCAAAATTTCTTAATCAATTTAAGAAAAGTTTTTAAGGACTCCTCTAGACCGATAAGAGAATCACTATCACTGTTTTTCTGGATATAGGGGAGAGTGGGGTAAAATGAGCCAGTGGGTAAGTTGACCCACCCCCTGTATCTTGGCAACTGTGATTATGTTTTGTCATGTGACCATAAATTCAGGAAGTACCCATCATTTCTATCTTGCTGTGATGAAGTGAAGCACATGGGAGAAGTAGTAAGTACTTTTTTACACCAAAAACAGTTTTTTCCCTATCAAAGTAAATTTTCTGCATGTCAGGAATAATGAATGTTAGGTCAAAGCAAATTTATCCAGGTCTAAAAAATATATATTATACATGTTGGTGATTTACTAAGGTATAACACCATGTTAATCCCTTCGCTAAAGATTAGCCTGAATTGCTAAACTGGGCCATTTTTTCCAAAATGGTAGCTATGGGGCAAAGTGAGCCAAAGGCTATGGGGCAAGTTGAGCCACTGGCTCACTAATATTCTACTATTATTCCGAGCCACTGGCTCAACTTACCCCACCATAAATTAACCAAATTAATTCTCTGATGTATAAAATGGTATTACTGTTGAGTGTTACACAACTTGGTTTGATTTTTTTATGTGTTAACCTTTATAGAAGAGGGAGATAAAGGAAGTTAAAACAGTTGGTTATAGTGGAACAGCAGAGGCAAAGAGGGTCCTCACAGAGGAGGTAGAGAAGGAGCTTGCAGACCATATCAAGAAGCTGGCTGAACAGTTCCACGGCCTTACTCCAAAGAAATGCTGTGAACTGGCATTGGAATTGGCAGAAAGAACAACCTTCCAGTCCCCAACAACTGGAAAGAGCAGGGTTTAGCAGGTAGGCCTAGGTCAAACCAAAGACCAAGACGAAAATCACAGCGTACAGCAGTTCTGAGGAGAGTGTGATGCCATCCCATTTGATGACACTTCTGAGCATGAGAGTTCTAATGATGAGAGAAGTGAATCAGACATCTCAGATCTGTCAGTTGGTGACTTTGTCATAGTAAACTTTGTATCCAAAGGCAGAAGCTACCATTACATTGGCTTGGTTGAGAGCCTGGAGGGCAACGAAGTGAGTGCAAGATTTCTCAGAAGAATCCGGGGGAACACTTGACGTGAGAAGCCCACCTTTGTATTCAAGGAAAAGGATGAGGCATCTTTTCCACTGAGTGATGTGCTGAAGGAGCTACCTCAACCTCAAAAGGCTGGAGGAACTGCAAG
Organism: Sebastes umbrosus; assembly: GCF_015220745.1. Taxonomy (NCBI): domain Eukaryota; kingdom Metazoa; phylum Chordata; class Actinopteri; order Perciformes; family Sebastidae; genus Sebastes; species Sebastes umbrosus. Next base: position 15,190,012 of record NC_051285.1, on the reverse strand, counting down.
GAGGGAGCAACAGTTCATATTTCACTGCAACCTTGATGACTGGAATATTGTCGAATATTGAATGATATTTTGATTGTTCAATGGTCTTGAAACTCACAGGTGGTTTGTTCTCACAAGTTCATAACTGTGAAACTGTTTGTTAACACACTTATGCTGAGGTTTAAACTTAAAAACTCAGATGTTCAGTTTACCCCACGATGGCTCAACTTACCCACTGACTCGGATCAACTTACCCCTTACCTGGGGCAAGTTGAGCCACAGGAGCACTTTTTTTGGGAAGGTCATTTTTTCCAGACAGCTTTGTGATGGATGCATGCTGATCATTTCATTTGATAGGAGAGATCCTGAATTTAAGGTTCAAGTTTTCATTCTGCTTCTGTCTCATTTTTCCTAACCTCGAGGACAGCATAAGTAAAAATTGGCTCATCTTACCCCACTCTCCCCTACAGTTTCTTATAGACTAGAAAATGAGCTCCAATAGAGCAGATGTGACTTTAAATTTGTGTTTGCCTCTCTCATGATAATTATTTGTTAATTTCAGCCACTTGTGTCAGTGTCACTAATGCAGTCTAATGGCTACTGCTTAACTCTAATGGTAAAGAGCAGGCGTGGCTGTTGTCCTCTGTATCCCCTCCTCCATCTGAACAGAGCAACCCGAAACCTTAAATTCCCCCCTTCCCACCTGTAAAAGAGACACATAAAACTTTGCCGACCACCGTGTTTACACGCACTTTTGCTCTCTACAATTTCCAATTTTTTAGTCCTGCAGGAAATCCCTATCTTGGATCGGTGCTCCATGCGCTCCCGCGGTGTCTGCAAGGTAAAGAACTCCTCTGTTATGCTCCGTAGCTGCATGCAAATAGTAAAGCAGTGTGTCATTACTAACTTTCTAGTAACTGTGCTCCAAGCTGGATGATATTCAGGTGATGGACACTCAGTAGGAGAACTCATTTCCGTGCGTAAAGTTGAGCGCACCCATGCTGTAAAACCACATGCTCGCTTCCAGTCAGACCCCATTTTAACTGCTCCAGAAAGTGCTACTGTTTCCTGCAGCATGCTCCATGTGAATGGGAAGAAATACTACAACTTGAGTTGCATAATTTCCTTTTAATGCATCTTGCATCCTCGTGGCTAAACACTGGAGAGGGATGATTCTACGTTTAGGGGCTAATAAAGAGTGAAATGTGTGTAACCAATGGTCATGTAATGTGAGAGAGAAGTGATCCCTGGGGTGTGTGTTAAGGCTTTGACTATGTCAGGAGCTGCAGGGTAGCCATCAGTCTTAAAAAGGGCTGGTGATGCATGTGAGGGAAGGTGGTAGGAAGGCTGTGGGATTTGGGAGTATGGATGCAACTGGACTCAAAACTGGTCTGAGACCAGGTATGACAGGTTTGATGGTCAACTTGATGACAAGATGGTGGTGAATGTATAGTAAGTGGAGTGAAAGCAGCAAGTGGCCACACAAAGTCACAGTAGACCAGGGGTCAGCAACCTTTACTATCAAAAGAGCCATTTTAGGCAAAAAAAAAGAAGAAGAAATTTGTCTGGAGCCACAAAACATTTGAGCATTGTGATGAAGGTAACACAGTTTATAGTATAAGTATATAGTATATAAGTCTAATGCAGTGAGGGCCAAAGTGCAAATTTACTACGGAGTATTAGGGCCACATTGAGGGAAAAAACATCTGAGATTTCCAGAATAAAGTCATAACTTAACGAGAGAAAAAGTCATATTAAGAGAATAAAGTCATAACTTAACGAGAAAAAAAGTGGTAATATTAAGAGAAAAAAGTCATAATTTAACGAGAAAAAAAGTAATATTACGAGAATTAAGTCATAACGAGAAAAAAAAGTCGTAATATTACGAGGATAAAGTCATAACTTTATGAGAAAAAAGTTGTAATATTACGAGAATAAAGTCATAACTTTACGAGAAAAAAAAGAAAATAACACGTAAAATTACTTCTTTATAATATTATGACTTTATTCTCATAATATTACAACTTTTTTTCTCGTAAACCTTTGACTTTATTCTCGTAATATTATGACTTTATTCTCGAAGTCTCAGATTAATTTTTTTCCCTCAATGTGGCCCTAATACGTAAAGTACCATAGACCTACAACAATGATAAATACAAATGAAAATGTAAACAAAAAAACAGTCATTCATTTCCATTTTTAAAAATCCACAGGGAGCCACTGGAGAGGGGCTAAAGAGCCACATGTGGCTCCAGAGCCGCAGGTTGCAGGTCAGTGGTGGAAAGTAAAAGTGTCATAGAGGAAAAGTAATTACGCTGTGACTTAAAATTTTTAAGAAAATCATCCATTGAAGATGAAATTATTGATGCACTGTAACCTGAGTCAATACACTTTGTTACTGTCCTCCTCAGGGATAATAAAAGTGTAAAGGTCAAATCTAGTGTAGTTCAGTAAATCATACAAGAACAGTGTAAATAATGTTAGTGTTATAAAGCCTATACAGCGCTCCAGTTTGATGGAGGTATGACTCAACCTGCCTCAGCCTCATGGATCCTCACCAGAGTTTGGCATTTAAAAAAAGCAGCTGAAACACATGTGTAAGTAACAACCCATTAACATTGTTAGGTAAAAGCAGAATCCGAAGAAAGTGTGACAAAAAAGAGACAAATAATTAAACTAAATATATTTTAAGAATGACTCAGTAACAAGAGTTGACCTTTTAGATCTTTGATGGCACGACTTGCTCCAGCGGGTTCTAACTTTAGCTGGTCTAAAAGCAGGTCACTAGCGAGCAAGTTTTGCTGACTGCAGGGCTGTATGTAGCCTGTATGTATAAATGCACTGGAGAGTGGGTGTGGAAGCTTTCCAGGTTCACTGAGATTCTGGAGATGCTAGGGCTTCACGTTTCCTCTTTGCCCCCCCCCCCCCAGGTTACATGTTTGGCTTCCTGTATATACCAGCATTACTTGTATTTTCTCTGTGTGTGACTTTTTGTTGACACTCACAGTTAAGGTGAAACAAGTTGATGTTTTTTGACGTTTACTTGCCAAAGCGGTGTGCAAAATATAAGCAACTGCAGCTGCAGTAAATAGATTGCCATGTGTACAAAACATGGATCAGGTGGTTATTATGATGTTGGGTAGTAGTAATACACAGAAACAATGTGTGCTCATGCGTACGGAAGTGATTTGCTGCTGGAATAGAAACAGATTGAGATTCTAAGAGTGAACTTTGTATTCAACGGGCAGTGATACCCCGTAGCAGCTTTTTAATTGCACTGTATTCTTATGACATATAGACAATATCTGAATGCAAATGTATACAAATATGATATGAAATACACAATTATATTTCTGTTCATAGTGCTATTTTACTGCAACAAAAATGTAAATATTCTCTCAGGGGAGTCAGATTTGGAAGGAAAAAGTGTTTTTAAATCTTTTGTTTAAACTTTTAAATAATATGTGAATTTATAATAGGCTAAAAACTTAAAAACTGGATAACTAAAATATTCCGAATGATGCATTTTCTTCTGAATATCTCGTATTTCTCAGATCTTCAGCTATTGCTGACTGTTAGACTGCCAATATTATCAGCAAATAACCAGCAAAGAGACTCCAGGGAGTCCAAATTTTACTTTCTTTTATGCACTTGTAGGTCCCTACGTTGTTTGCATAAAAAGTAAAGAGCCTTTGGTGTTTTACCATCATTGTTAAACTATCTCTGTAGTAGAACTGAATGGAAGTAAAGGGTCAATCTTTTGTTTTCTAAAATATGTGATTATTTCTCTGGTCTGCGCCTGGGAAGAGGATGATAGTAGGATTGTTGTGTGCTCAAACACATGGACGGCACTTTGTCATACACAAGTTATTAGTTGCACTAGAAGTGTGACTATGAGTCATTTTTTTTACTGTCCAAACTTGGCTGCCTGTGACTTTGCCTGCTCCTGACCGACTGACACACGTAGTTGTAATCCAAACACACACCAAGTTCAAGGTTACCCAGCGAGCGGGGCACGTGGTCGGTCGGTCGGTCGGTCGGTCGGTCGGTCAAACAAACAGCATCACTTTGTTTACATGCGCAAGCCACTGCAGACCAAATGATCAAATCTGTGCAAGTTGGTTGGGCAATGAAGACAACGCCGGGAGTGTTGCGTCATGGTGCATTGGATGGGAACATATGTGACATGTCAACATTCTGTTGCTGTTGCATACCGTTCTTTCTCCTCAGTGAACCCACCAATTCCACTCAGTTAGCTGGCTGCCTATAGTGAGAGAGTGAGCAGTTGCTTATAGCTGAACTGGATGACCCTGAAACAGACCAACACAGTGGACAAAACATAGAAAAACATACTTTTTTAATTCCTCCAACATAATGCAATTTAATGAGATAGACGGATCTTCCACAGAGTGCAGAGTGACTTACAGGTGGACTATATTCCTGCTATTTATTCTGCTTTTTTAGGAGATCAAATTACTGCTGTATAAATCCAGTTATTTTGTGGGTAGCATTGAAAAGGAGTCCTAGCCTGCCTAAATGTCAAGCAGTGTCATATTTATGGTTTACTTTCATTGGTCTAAAGGATCACACCCCCTGTCCTGTTCATCCACTCCCTCCATGGGCAGTGCCTCTGCTTTCTGCACATCTACTTTACTAACTCTGCCAAAACACTTTTAAACTGACAATGGGTCAGGTATACGTGTGTGTACACTGAGATAAAAAGCTTTCTAAAGCCTGAATTTTGCAAGGCTATTGTAACTTTAATCCCTGAACTTTTGAACCTTCGCTATTTATTCCTGTGGTATTACAAATAATCATTTTATGACATTGAATTCAAACAAAGCATGCGTGTATGAATGATGCGTGACTGACACGCTTTTTGTAGATAAACTGTGTTACTGTGACTGTTTACATCCATGCAGCTGCAACAACTCTGCAATTATATAAGAGCTTACAGGCATCCAGAGTTACTACTGTAAAATGACATTTATTAAAGGTTTTCACGGTCAGCCAGCTACTGCTACATTTTGACAGTGCTTATGTGTACATGCATGCATGCGCGTGTGTGTGCAGCTTGGAATAGCCACGCCATGTGATTCCTCCAGATTCTATTTCAGAACGTCTGCTGTCGGACACGCTGCAGTCTTCACCAGCAGCTTTAAGAATAGTGAAACAAATGCGTCGTTTAATCCCTCTATCTGACACCACCGTGCTTTCAAACTTTCCGCTCAGATCAACAGGTGAAGCGTATCTGTAGGTGGTTTCAAGTAAGTACCTCATGTGTTTCCTCATTCTGCCATTCTGGATTCGATTATTATTGGTGTTTTGACATTGATCTGCAGCATTGATGTTGTATGTGTATTTCATTATTTCAAACTTATAAGGTTGTAATTTCTTTCATCATTTGGTCTGATTGTGCTGAACTGTGTACCCAGGTCAGCGACGGGTCATGTGGTTCATATAGGCTATTTTCTTCTGCCTTTGTGTGCATGCATGTGTGTTCGTTCCTGGGAGTGCTTTATGATTACCCCCTGAATATTTGAATAATCATTCTAAGCTTTTGTTAATGACCTTCCGGGTTTTACAGTAATGTGGCACACGGGCCGCCGTAATCATCAGCTACTGCTTTATCCTGGTGGAATAATAATATACTGTAAGCACGGGCTCAGCGGTCTTACGGCTGCTGGTTTGGTGCAGCAATTTCACGGTTTGTTATTTGTGCAACAGCTGTTTTCATTCGTTATTTTGAAAGAAACAGACTTTTATCCAGATTTACTCTTAATTTGCTGTGTTTGCACTTCTTATGCATGCAATTACATTTACTGAATATGTGAGAAGTACTATTTGTATAGTGAGTAAATGCAATGCAAACTAGGGCTGCACAATTAATCGTAATTTTATCGAAATTGCAGTATGGCCTACTGCAATCTTCAAATCGCAGGAGGTGCAATATTTGTTAAAGGTGAAATATTTGTCAACATACCATTTTAAATTAAATATTGTGTTGCTGCAGAGATGTCCCGGCATACACATCATATTCTACAGAACTTCTTTGTTTGGTACAGATACCCGCAAAAATCACTCCATAATTGTTTTAATATATTTTTCAATGAAAATGAGAATAATGAATGAATAATGAATAATAATGCAAACATTATCATCCCTCTAATATCACAAATTATATTAAAATTGCAATTTCAGCCCTAACTCTTCATTCAGGAGAAATTGAGGCATCTCATACTGTTCATCCAACAATTCCTTGCAGGTACCGGACTGTAAAATCTCTCATGTCAGTACAATAAACCATATACTGTATGTAACAAAACACAACAAAAAAATGTATATTCATATATGCGATGTGTATGAGAATAGGGCTGCAACTAACGATGATCAATTAATATGTTGATTATTTTCTCAATGCATTTTTTTGCTCTATAAATGTGCCCATCACAGTTTCCCAAAGCGCAATGTGACATCTTCAAATGTGTTGTTTTGTCCGACCAACAGTCCAAAATCATAAGAAAAGAAAAACAGAAAATATTCTCACTTGACAAGCTGCAAATTTAGCCATTTTTCCTTAAAACAAAGCAAATGTATTAACTTTTTTGTTGATTAATCAATCAATCAATATGAGGTAATTAACAGGCACATTGTCATGTTGTAGGTAATGGTGGGCAGTATCAAGATGGAATACAATAAGAGAGTCTGCACCTGTGTAATTCTCTACATTTCTAAAGAACATCCAGCGAGCGTCACTGCTGACATGCATCATTTATTCTCAATGACAGCGTGTCAATGACGCTGGTCAGACAATAGTAACCTCTGCAACACCAAACAGCAGCTGCAGGTGGGAGAGGCTGAATTTAATGTCTTCTGACTTGTGTAATAATTTCAGCTTGATTATGGTGGAGGTGGACAATGGCAATATTTTGGGTTCAGTGTTGAGACAGCTGTGCATATAAGCGTGCATTATTGGAGGAAAACAATATTTGTGTAGGTGTTGTGTTGTAATTGACGGCATTCTAGGAAAACCAACAGTGAACTTCTCCCTGCTGCATATGTTAAGCTTTGTTTGTATACGAGTATATCCATTGGACATTATTACAAAACTCTTTTTTTCATATGTGATCTAATAGGCCAGGTTGTTTTGTGGAAAGAAAAAAAAAAGGCCACAAGGTCGTCACCTTAGCTTACCCTTATGTGGAAGTTTCCATGAGGTGTGACACGACTGTTGCACTGTCCACATGACCTTTCTGGGTTTGTGTCCTCATGTGGAGCGGTGCCATTATTTCAAAATGGGTCACGGTGTTATGCTGCTGCATGACTCCCGTCTGTGGGACATAGCACTGGACGTCTGCCAGACATACATAGCTGCTGGACATTGTTTATACCTCCTCCCCTCTTTTTTTCCCCCTTTCCATTCCTCCGTCTACCGTCCGTTTTTTTTTTTTCTCCTTCCACATATCAAGTATTACCTTTTAGTTTGTGAGCTCAGCACCGGGGAATGTGCATGACATGTTGGACCGACTCCTGACCCAGAGTATCTTCTCAGCACTTAGCACTTAGGAAAGAAGTTACATCTGCGTTTTGCCTCCAGAGGGTAGTGCGTTGGCTGCTCAATAGTGGATTGTCCTTGTTTGTACTGTATGACCCAAAGCAGAGGTAAAACAGTAACAGTTTAGTAGTTTTGCAATGTGATGAGCCTCCACGGCACGTTTAGAGAAAGTGTTTTCTGACATGAGTTGTGATTCTCTTTGTGTTGAACAGTCTGTTCGAGGGCTTTGCCTCCTCTCCTGTGAGTTATGTAACACATGTCAGCAACGTATCCAGCAATAAGATGGATAATCCCTATAGGCTTCTGCTTTTTTTGGCTAGTAGCAGCCACACATTGTGGATTTGGGTTGCGTTATGTAACATCCCAGGAAACATGTTCTACTTACAACAAGTTTGGGAAGTTTGTCATCCCCCTTAACACACACTTGACCGCTGTGCGACCGGTGTTTATTGACAGACTGAGAAAGTTCTGCGTTTGTTTTAAAGCACTCGAGTCAACCTCAAGTGTCTCAAGGAACTTTAAACCACTGTCCCTCCTCTTCTCTCTCCCATTAGGGTTTGTGTGACCTCTCCTCCTCCCCTCTGTGACCTCTGAACCCCGGTCGACCATCTCCCCCCCTCCCCTCCCTGAGGTCAGACGGTGACCCATGGCGCTGCAGAAGCTCCTGCGTTTCGGGAAACAGTTGCTGAGGGTGAAGGTGGTGGACTGTAACACGGAGGACTCCCATCTGTGTCGATGCCTCAACACTTTCGACCTGGTGGCCCTGGGTGTGGGCAGCACGCTGGGCGCTGGCGTCTACGTGCTAGCCGGCGCTGTTGCGCGAGAGAATTCAGGTACATTTACTGCAAATGATTAAAAGATGTCTTGTGAGACAAATCTTAAAGGTCCCATATCGGGCTCATTTTCAGGTTCATACTTGTATTTTGTGTTTCTACTAGAACATATTTACATGCTGTAATGTTAAAAAAACACGTTATTTTCCTCATTCTGTCTGCTTGGATATACCTGTATTCACCCTCTTTCTGAAATGCTCCGTTTTTGTGCATTTCAACGGAATTGCAACAGAATTGCGTTGCCTGGCAACAGTTTGGGTCCATGTTTACTTTCCGTTAGCTGATGTCATAAACTGGGACACATTTAGAATGCTTACGTTTAAAACCGTGTAATGATCTATATATTATATATTTGTGACATCACAAATGGACAGAAATCTTAACGGCTTGTTTGAAACGCTCAATTTCTGAATACGTGCTTTGTGTATTTCTCTGTATATTGAGCGCTTCGATACTTTCACAGTATTTATAAAGCACTTAAACCTGCTTTATGATATAAAAGACATGAACATCTTACTTTTTACAATATGGGACCTTTAAAGTAATCATATGATATTCTTTGTCCCCCCCCTGCAGGTCCTGCTATTGTGCTGTCTTTCCTTATAGCAGCCTCAGCCTCGGTGTTGGCCGGTCTGTGCTATGCTGAGTTTGGAGCCCGTGTTCCCAAAACCGGCTCAGCTTATCTTTACTCCTATGTGACTGTAGGGGAACTATGGGCCTTCATCACCGGATGGAACCTCATCCTCTCCTATATCATTGGTAAACAACTCTGCATCCACTACTACGTTGCTTCCTTTTTGTTGTTTGTGTTCACATGCAGAATCTGGTGTTATGATACCTATCATGATACAGAGGTTACGATTCAATATATTGTGATATATTGCGATACTGCAAGCAAGGCGATTTATTGTGATTCATTAAAATCAAATTTTAGGGAACGCTGTCATTTTATAAAGAATATGGAGTGAAAATTTAGTATTGACTGAGTTAATCTAAATTAAAAATCTATACAGTATCACAAAACATAACATCGCGATACTCTATATATTTGATTTTTTCTTACACCCCTACAACAAGACAACCAAAAGCACAGACACCCACAAAATCCACTGAACTGGTCTTTCTCCGCCTCAGGTACCTCCAGCGTGGCCCGAGCATGGAGCGCCACCTTCGACGAGTTGGTAGGCAAACGCATAGAGCAGTTCTGCAGAGAGTACATGTCCATGAATGCACCGGGTATATTGGCGCAGTACCCTGACATGTTTGCTGTCCTCATCATAATCACACTCACAGGTAGGAAAACTTCTTTGTAGGAAAACTTCTCCTCTCACAAATTTGAGCACAAAAATGTAATTTATTGCTTCTCCAGTCCAGTCTCCTCCTCCAAACAAGTTTTCTTTTTTCTTATCCATGTCTTTCTAAGGTCTGCTGACATTTGGGGTCAAAGAGTCGGCGATGGTGAACAAGGTTTTCACGTGCATCAACATCCTAGTCTTGTTGTTCATGGTGGTCTCCGGCTTGGTCAAAGGTACATTGAAGAACTGGCAGCTGGACCCTGAAGAGATCCTACATGCCAATAATAGCAATAACTCCAGCCTCAAGTAAGAACATGGACACACACACACACACACACTCACTTCTTTCACATATCAAAAATGTTCTGTGAAGGATCCTATGTTGTATTTGATACTACATTTTTTAGCGTAGTGGGTCCCAGTTACTCTAGATAATCCACAGACCTCAATACTTTGAAATTTGGGTCATCAAATTTTTTGCTGATTTGAATCCCTCTTTTCTCCCCTGTTCAGTCTTACAGACATCCTTCCAACCAGAGAGAGTTTAGGAAAGGGCGGCTTCATGCCGTTTGGTTTCACAGGCGTCCTGTCGGGAGCTGCTACCTGCTTCTACGCCTTCGTCGGATTTGACTGCATCGCCACCACAGGTCAGTGCCAGAAAACACTCCCTTTCTCCTCTTGTTCCACTCCTCGTGTCTCTTTCTACTGCCTCATGGGTGTGTTTTGAGGAGGGGTTGTTGTAACCGAATATAGAGTTGGGGCCATTTCAATCTTAAGCTTGTCTAAACATCCAGGAGTGTTACGTAAGAGGGGCAAGGCAGAGGGAAAAGATACAGTTGAGTCTGTTTGGCCCCAATTTTGCTCCTGGTGGAATGCAGCGCACTGTGACGTAGGTTGATATGAGGTTTGGGGAGAAGATGTTCCTTGTGTTATTTAACGCTGTGCAGATTTACACCTGTGAATGTGTGTGCGTCTTCATGCATGTCGTTCTGTTTAACCGGTTCAAGGCCTGTGGATTTGTAAAAAAAAAAAAAAAGGGAGTTTCTTCCAGTTTGCCTGCTCTCTGGCCCCCCCGGTATTTCCCACCCCTCTTGTTCCTGAATTCTAATTGGCTAGCGTGAGGTCGACCCTGAGTGATTGCTTGAGTTTGGCGTGCAGGGGCATGTCTGTCCCACACACTCTCAGCCAGCCCCGAAGCATTATATCATGTGTGTGTATTCTAGGGTTAAGTTGGCATGGAGCCATCATCCCTTCCCCCTCCACACATATGTAGCCATGGGCACCGATACATCCACACAACTGGTACCACTGTTATGCATATGACCCCCCGACCTTCTAATAACTCGAGCCGGAGGGTAGCTGTCATGTCCAGCGGTGTAGGAGAGGATCCAGACAGTGTTATACGCACACACTCCCATCATCGCGATGTTGTTTCACTGCAGAACAAGACGCGAGTGTTCGCCCCGAGGAGCTCTGTTGCATAATCGCCTGCAGCTAAATGGTTGGGTGTTTCAGTCTTGTGGGTGCGTGGGGAAAATAAGCTCCTTGTTCAGTTTGTTTTCAAAATGTTTCCTCAATACATCTGTTTACCCAGTTTTCCACATTTACTGGAATTCTGCCAATTAAAGAGTGAATGGTGTTTACAATGTGCTCAAGCTTTGCATTATAGGAGGTAAATAGGAGGGTGTTGAGCTGATGTAATAAGCACAAATGACTATTTAAGACCATAAAAGTGATCCAAAATGAAATGTAGTAAATAGTCCTACAATGTTTGTGTTTGTGACGATACACTTTCTGTATCGTCTTCCACATATTTGTAGCAATGGCCCATGTTATTGAGCAGTATCATGCAGATTTGTGTCTTGAAATTCCAATAGGCAGGACTTTTTTCCTTTTTAAAAAGAAATTCACAGAATGACTTTTAACTTGAGAAGCCAGAAGAATACATTTATTGAGAACTGGACAAAATGGAAAGTGTACGTCTAAAGTTTTAGACCTGATTTTGTGTAAATAAGCATTAGAAACATACTAGTGTAATCATTAATTCCCAATGGTCTATGCTATGTATATGTATATTGATCCAATTTTGTATTTATTTATTTTTCTTTGTATTATTCTTTAATTCATTTATTTATCTTTATTATCATTTTCATGCTTGAAAGGTCTTTGTGTTCATGTGGTGTCTATTTTGTTAATGTAGTTTCTGTTCATTTTGTATCTTTAAAAATCAATAGAAAGAAAAAAAAAAATACAATTCAATACAAGATAAAATTAAGTGATCTGGTGAAGTAATAAGTTGTACTTTTTTGCCCCGTTTAACTGTGTCTGTTCCTTGTCTGTGTGCCGTCTAGGTGAAGAGGTGAAGAACCCTCAGAGAGCCATCCCTATCGGCATCGTATCCTCGCTGCTCATCTGCTTTGTGGCGTACTTTGGCGTCTCTGCCGCCCTCACCCTCATGATGCCGTACTACCTGCTGGACAACAACAGCCCTCTGCCTGTCGCTTTCAACTACGTGGGCTGGGGAGGAGCCAAATACGCCGTAGCTGTAGGCTCTCTCTGTGCTCTGTCTACTAGGTAAGCAGCTACACACACCTGCACTGTTCTGCTATTAGCTTTAAATGCATCTGGTTCTCTCTCGCTCAGATAAACATGCAGACACGCTATGTGGATGTATATTTAACTTCAGAGGGCATTTGATCCCTTGACTGATGGTACAACATATTCTTAGCAGTGTTTGTATTTTTAGTGTATGTATGTATGTGATTATGTAACTCATGTAATCAAAGACCACCACAAGATGCATATTTATCAATAATCAGTTTTTAATGGTTTTATAATGGTGTTGTTATTGTACATACATACTTTTATTTTGCTTTGGTTGCTAATTATTATAGGCAAAGCAAGGCAGCTTTATTTGTATAGCACATTGCAGCAACAGGGCAATTCAAAGTGCTTTACATAAACATTCAAGAACATTGCAACAAAGTGCAAAAGAACATTAAGACATAATTAAAACAGTTATAAAAACATCAAAACATTAGAAAATAAAAACAAGCTAAAAATAAAAGCTAGGATAGAAGAAAATAGAATATAACACACGAGAGTAAAAGTTCTAGTGCAGTATAAGATCATTATCTGGTTTAATAAAAGGCAGCAGCAGCAAACAGGAAAGTTTTAAGCTTTGATTTAAAAGAACTCAGAGTTGGAGCGGTCCTGCAGTTTATAGATAAATAATAAAATAATAGATTTTTATTATAGATAATTATGGGTTCTATACATCTTAATTTAAAATGTATGCATAGTATATTTAAGGTTGATTTTAATGGTGTGAACAGATGTGTGCTTTGGTATTAAACATGTCCCTGCATGTCACTACTGTATATTATGTTATGTAAATGTACTGTATGATGTTCCTTGAGCTGGTGTCTCTGTTCATGTATGTTTCATGGCATTCTGGTGGGTTTAAGTGTGGATACTATATATCCTGGTCTTCCCCCTCCTGGTAGCCTGCTGGGTGCTATGTTCCCCATGCCCAGCGTGATCTGGGCTATGGCCGACGATGGGCTGCTTTTCAAGTTCATGGCTGAGATCAGCTCCCGCACCAAAACCCCGCTAACTGCAACCCTCACCTCCGGCATAGGGGCAGGTGAGACACTAACACGCATGTTTTAAAAAACAGCATCCATGTTCACCGAGGCTTCTTTTCACGCCGCTGGGCTGAGCTGCGCCGAGCTGCGCCGAGCTGCGCCGGGGTTGGAAATGCTAGAATTGCATATTCTATTTTAACTGTTTTTGAAGAAACCTGCCAGAAATCAGCACTACAGCATGAAAAGAGCATCACTAACTATCATGGCCAGGTGTAGTTGGTTGAGGCAGTCCAGGTTATACTTTGTCATTTTTCTAACTTGGGTCAGTTTTTTTTTTAATGAACTTAAAGGGACTGTTTGTAACTACTTACACGTATAAATCTATAAGTCTCGCTCCACCTCTACACATGCATGCGCGCTCACATATACAGTGGACGTTTGTGCAGAAATAACTGCTGAAGTGACGGGGCTCCGCAGCGAGTAGCGTTATTGTCTCTGACTGGGTGCCGGCGTCTCCCTGCAGGAGCAGTTGGGAGACGATATCGTTTCTCTTCCTGCTTCAGCCCCGGAGGCTGAGGCAGGAAAAGCCAACACTAGGATCAGCAGTGATTCATGGAGAAGATTACTACAGAGAACAGAGTAACAGCATATGAGAAGTTTTGCAAGCTGGCATCAGAATGTCCTTGCTCCAACATCATGCTGTACAGTGCAGCCAGTCTAGCATCCCGTTGCACGTTCTCCCGCCCCAACTCCTCTCTCGCCAACCGTATTCGTCTCCTTCTGCAGATTCCTTCCCTGCTGACCTCTTTCAATTCTCCCTTTCCCCTTGTTCCTCAACCCAACACCTACAACTGTCTACCAATCTGATGTTTTCCTCCCCTCGCCTCCACCAGTTTGTTGGGTTCCATGTTCCCTCTACCCCGTATCATCTTTGCCATGGCTCGGGATGGCCTGCTCTTCTCCGTCTTGGCCCACGTCAGCGAGAGGAAATCCCCCGTAACGTCAACCGTGGCTGCCGGGGTCATGTCTGGTAAGATGATTAGAAAATGTACAATAGGGATGAATGAGGAAAACTGAGGCCTGTATTGAGGATAGAGGAGGTATAGAGTGAGGAGGAAGGTATGAGATGATGTGAAAGTGGAATTGAAGATAAGAGAAAGCAAAAAGGAGAACAACATGCATGATCCGCTTTGACCTCACTGTCCGCAGTTGTTATTGGATGCTATTTATGTGCGCAAATAGCAGTTCAAGATACCAAGAGTGGTTTAAACCACTACCTGTGACCATTTAAACATGTGTTTTCTCTACATGTTTTGCAGCTGTCATTTTTATGTGAAAGGGTTGTGTTGTATTAGAGGAAGTTAAACTTTTATTAACAGAGTGTCTATTTGCACCCAGTGAGAATAGTCACACAGCAGCTAGTCGGCTATATAGCCTCGGCCATGTTGAATATGATACTTGATTCAACAATAATCAGCTAGCCGAAGGGTTTTCTGCCAGAAAGATTTAGTAGTAGTAATAGTAGTAGTGATATAAAGAGCGATACAGTATGTGCAGGGAGTAGGTTGTGGTGGGCTTAAGGGCTAAAGTCAGGATTTGGACCCAGGAGACTGACTTTCGAGTCCTATGAGAAGCCTGTTTTTACACTTAGTTGACTTATTATTTTCTTTTTTTTTGTTATTATTATTATTATTCTCGGTCACAGTTTGGTTAGGTTTAGGCAACAAAACTACATGGTTAAGTTTAGGAAAAATATACATACAGTACATATACACACATACAGTATCTAGGGTGCAAATAGCATTGTTGGCTACGGACACCTGGGCGCTTGTCTCTTCCACATTGGCTGTTCCGTCCCGGGTGCAAATAGTATTTTTGGCAACTAACACCTGGGTGGTAATAGCATCTGCCAAAAACAAAAATTACCACACAAGACCTACACACTTAAGGATCAAACACATCTTCTAATCTTCCACTCTCTCTCTCTCTCTTTGTATTTTCTTGTTCTTTGAAGCTATCATGGCGTTTCTGTTTGACCTGAAGGACCTGGTGGACCTGATGTCAATAGGGACGCTGCTGGCCTACACGCTAGTGGCCGCCTGTGTCCTGGTGCTCAGGTCAGTGGGGGGGACATAGAGTTTAACCAGGTACAGTGGTTCGGAGAAGCAGAGTAATTTCTATGTTGTAGTCGGTCTAGGTCGAAGCTGCCACATATGTGAAATACTCTGTTAAATACTACCAGACAAATTAGGACTTAAACTGCTGTTGCTAAAAATATGGCTGCAGCTGACGTTTCAGTGTGATTGACATCACTCATAAAACAGGGTCATTGTGCCCAAGATGTGCTTCTTATCACGGGACCACTGGGATCTTTCTATTTTCAGTCATGTGGGGCATGGGTAGAGCGGGTCGTCCTTTAACCACAAGGTCTATGGTTCAATCCCCCGCTCCTACACACTGCATGTCAAAGTGTCCTTGAGCGAGACACTAAACCCCGGGCGCTTGCAGCAGCTCACTGCTCCTAAAAATACTTATGATGGGTTAAATGCAGAGGTCAAATTTCATGTATGTACCTGTATGTACTATGACAAATAAAGTTTTTTTTTTCTTCTTCTTCTTCATCATGTGAATACAGAGGAAAGTTGCAATGGTAAAACAGCTTTGTGTGTGTGTGTGTGTGTGTGTGTATGTGTGCGTGTGTGTGTATGTGTATTAGGTACCAGCCCGAGCACCCCAGTGTGGTGTATCAGATGGCCAATATCCAGGATGAGGTGGAGATGAGCGACGGCATCAGCGTCCCCAGTATGGGCATCCTGCCTGGTGTGGAGGAGAGGTTCAGCTTCAAGACCCTCCTGTTCCCAGATAACCCCGAGCCGTCCACGCTGTCAGGCTTCGCTGTCAACATCTGTACCTCGCTCATGGGTAGGTAATCAGAGATTCATTAAAATATCTTTAGTGAGTCCTGATTGTTAAAGGTACAGTGTGTAGGATTTGGTGACATCTAGCGGTGTGGTTGCAGATTGCAACCGACTGAGTACACCTCCACTCACTCCTCTCTTTCCAAAACTGCAGTCGCGTGAGCCACCGAGTGCAAAACCAGAGACAATCCTTACCATGATAATGCAACCTTAGGAGAAATGGAAGTCAGACGGCGGCTGGCGGTACCACAGTTTTGCACTCTGCGGCTCATGTTACCACAGTTTCACAAGCGTGTTGGAGAACTACGGTGGCCTTCAGGTAAAGTAAAAACACTAAAGGCTCTCTCTAGAGCCAGTGTTTGGTTTGTTTCTTCTGGGCTACTGTAGAAACATGGCGGAGCAACATAGTGACCTCTCCTTATGTAGATATGAAGGGCTCATTCTAAGCGAACAAAAAACACTATAATTCTTAGTTTCAGCTGGTTATACACTAATGAAAACATAGTTATGAATATTATATTCCATTTCTGCTAATAGATCCCCGAAACGTTACACACTGTTCCTTTAGATTAAATGGTACTTGTGCAGAATTATACATGAAGTGATATAAAAACGTTTGCACTTCTGCAGGAACGTTGATCCTGGTGTTCAGTGTGCTGGCAGTGCAGGGAGGCATGGCTGCGTGGAACATCGTAGCCCTCAGTGTCATCTTCATGGTGTGTCTCTTCCTCACCTTTATCATTGGGAGACAGCCTCAAAGCAAGACTAAACTTTCCTTCAAGGTTTGATTCCAGAAACTCAATCTGTGTAGGATAGTATGGATAAAAAAAGTAGCTTTTTCAACACTACAACTTCGCTATGTCTAACCTCAATCCACCATGTTTCCTCTCTATGATATTTGACTCTTCAGGTTCCACTGCTACCCTTCATTCCAGTGATCAGCATGTTTGTCAATGTGTACCTGATGATGCAGCTGGACAGAGGCACTTGGATACGGTTTTCTATCTGGATGGCTCTAGGTAGGTACTAGTCTCCATTTCTCATTATCATAACTGTCTTTCCAGGGTGACTCACTAGTTGCAGAAGTTGTACTGATCACTGCTTTTTGTTAAGGTTTCGTGATCTACTTCTGCTACGGCATCCACAACAGCGCCGAGGCCGCTCTGGCCCGCTCGACTCCAGAGACGGAGATGACGTACAAGCGTGAGTCAGAGGAGTCACCGGAAAAGGAGGCCTTCCTGCACAACGGCATCGACCTCCTGGAAGACGACGATGGAGATTTGTAGGATGCGTCAGAACATACCGCGTACATTTCGACCTCCTCTGACGCCAGTCGGTCTGTGTAAAGAGTACTAACTGGCAGCACTCTTTCACTTTTAGGGGAAAGTAATGATAAATAACTTTGACCTAAAATTCACAAACCCTGTGACTTTCCCTCTCGACTGCTGGGTAGAAAACTGGTGATTAATACTCAAAAGCAGAAGTTCAGTATTTTGTAATGAGCTTGTTGCCCCTTTTGCTTGGCCCTGAGCTTCAGCGGCTGGTTATCGCTAGACTGTGTGAGGGGGGGAGGGCTCACGTTGGGGAAACATCTCTGTTTCAGGGGAGTTGAGTTGAAGTCTGGGTTACATTGCTGGCAGTAGGACCGTGTGCACATGTGTAACAGCTTTCGTCTGTGTGCCAAAAAAGTTCAACAGTAATGCATTTTTTTGTTCTGTGAAAACATAACTACTGTATATATCGCCATAATTAAAAAAAATCAGATAACACGGTCATTATTTAATACAGATTGGTACCCTAGCTACATTCTCTTGAACCTGCCAACTCTTATGTAAGTGATGTTGAAATGCTGCTCTAACGGTCCCCCCTGACCAATGAGAGTTTGCACAATACACTGCAACACACTTGTCAATGATATAATTACCCCTGTTGACCAGCAGAAAAGGATGGTCGGGCTAATGGCCGTGCAAACAGCACAAGTGGGCCAGCGGGGAGCTGTAGCATGAGTCCAGTTTTAGCTCTGAAGGATTTTATTGATACCATCTGAGGTCCTGGGTTTTTACTTGCAAAAGTGAAATCCTGGCATCATATTGTGGTTATACAGTACGGTTCTAACGCAGGCGTATGTCTTAGCAAGACGCAGTCATTCTGGCTGCAAATTATCATGCAGAAACTGTAACAAGACAACTGTTGGACAGTTTCTCACTGTGAGATACAGAGATTAAAGGAGCATTTTAAATTCAAACCATGTGACTCGTAATAGTTTAGCTGATATCGGATTTGAATAATGACAGAATATGCTGTCTTATTTGGGATATTTGCTTGGTAAATGAATGGAATCTGGTTTGTGAATCCTGGTGAAGACACTGACAGATGCTGAATGTCAGTTAATGTAACTAAATTAGATGATAGTGGACTTTCACAGTGCTGGCTGCTGTGTCTTTTTTTTGCATCTGTAGCTTGTAAAATTTAGCTTCTCCTTTCAAAACATAATACAGGCTGACTTTTGTTTTTTCTTAAAAATGTTCAATTTGGAAGAATGTATTTGTTCTCAATTTATTTTACGCCTTTTCTCACGTTTCTCAATGTCTTTTTATTACCCACGGTCATTTCCAGACTGTTCAAGTTAATATTTACAATTAAGTGAAAGATTATGAAGACTTTGATCACGTAGAGTTTCGCCAAACTTGTACATTTATTTACAGCATTTTTTTTTGTTTGTTATTAAAATATATAATGCTTTTAGATACGTTTTCTCTTTTCACAAACATAAAAAGAGTACGCCACTGATGGAGCATTCTTCTCCCTTGTCAAAACCTGGCCTACATTACCCACAGTGCAACTCCGACAGTTCAGTTGGAGATTCAGGTGTGTTATGCTAGTAGCTTATGTAGCCTTGAGCCGCTGGCGTAAAGCAAAGATGAGGAATGGGCTAAAGAGGTCTGGTTATCTAACTTTCTTCTATTTTTCACCCTCAGATTTATTTCATTTTCAAACTTCTTCAGACCCAACCGACGTTGACTCAAGTGACATCACGTGAGGCAATTTATCAGAGTTATACAACTTTGTACACAGTAGTATTCCCCAAGACCTGTAAACAGACTGTTGTGTGTAATAATAGTGGAGTTCCCCTTTAATGAATATTCATCATTTAAATGCAGACTCTGCATCAATAGTTCTATCATGTTCTCACTAGGTTTTAACCCTTAAGTGCGTTCACTGTGGTTTCGTGAGTCCTTTACGACAAAGTAGCTGTCTATAAGTATAGTCTATAATCAACATTGTGTATATAAGATATTGTTTATATTTCTTGCAGTAAATTATTTGTAAATCGGAGAAGGGCTTTTGTTATGTTGCCCTATTTGTGTCCGACATTGTGTTTCTTATATTGTGTTTACATGATCAGTGCAACTCACTTTAACCTCAGGGTTGGCAAAATCACTGCCTTCACCTTCTTTTGTTATAACCATTGATGCCTTATTAACAAAAACAGTGCAGTTGTAACACTACAATATGGGATATTGGCATGACGGTGGCAGAAACAAGTTATTTGGGGTCATAGTGTAATAATAATGTGAAGTCACATTCAAGCATCACTTTTGTCAACCGTGCATGACTGACTTTTCCAAGGGCTTTAGTTATTGGTGTACTTAACACGTTAATATACCTTGTTGACGAAGCAATCATGCTGAAATTCAGCAATATCTTCTTTTTTTTGATAATTTTATTACAAACGTGCAGTTTCACAGATCGTCAAAACACATGTCAAATCCCATTTCCCATAATTTTTTATGTTTCAAAGAAATGTACTTTTGCACAGTACAACAATATTATAACAGCAATTCAACTGATCCATGTTTTAACTTACAGTCTCTTTGTTAGTTTTGAATATACAAAGGGATTCATTTGTATTTCAAAATCTAGTACTTGTTTTTTCTTCATGTCATGCCAAACCTCAGTGTTTACTTCTAAAAGAAGTACTATATGTCCATACACATGGATAAATAGATAAAAGAAGGAGCTTCTTTCTCCTTTGATGCTGCTTTAAACCCATGCTGACCTTCCCTTTACATAATGCGTGTCACATAATAAGGCTTTTGATGTTTCAAATCCATCACCAGTGTTGATGACCGGCTGCTTCGTGTTTATGTCGTTTTGCAGTGATCTCATCTCTCTCACTTTCCCCTTTTCTTTTTGCTTGCCTTTTCCGTGGTCGTTGTTGGCTTCCAGTGTGTTTGAAAACTGTGTAAATGTTGAAAAAGCATAAAAACAGTCTGTATGTTTGGGTCTCATCAAACGGTTTCTCATTTTGTTATTCATCACTGGCTTCATTAGCTTTTTTATGGAGCTTTCAATCGCATCTCACAGCCTTCTTCAACTGTCAGTGTATTAATGCCAACAACATGGACCAGAAAGTGGTCAAAGTCCCATACCCCATCCGCTGAGGAAGACCATGAGATGAGAGATGAGAGAAATCTCCAGAAAAGGCTTTTTGTCAAAGTGCATTCTGGTGTTGTATATATTTTCAGGTATGCACCTGCAGCCTATATTTACATGTGATGGCTTCCAGATCTTACAATGTTAAACAACTGCCTGGCTGTTCCTAACAAAGAAAAAAAGAGAAATTGTCATTTATTGTTATATAATATAAATATTATATATATTTTTGGGATTGGGAATTTCTTTGCTTTGGCACCATCTACTGGTAGTATCAGGACCGACCTGACCCAGGAATACTGAGAATGAGGGTCTGAAAGCAACAAAAACTTCACAAAAAAATCCCACACTAAACTTTAACACCAGTGTCATGTGACATGTAGGTTAAATAGCAGACATTCGTTCCTATCAGTTAAGAATGCCTGTATTGTTTTTGCTTGTCTCCTTGTCCTTCTTTTTGTTAAACTCTGTGTATGTTCCTGTAAATAAATCAAGCTTTTCAACATCCAGACTTTGGGTGGGGTTTTATTTTGAAATCCACTTATGATTTTATCAGCCGATTAGACTGTTGTCAGGTTATTAAATAGGCGTTATCAGTCGCTATAAGCACCACAGATGTGGGTCAGTAGGGGCCTACTATGCCCAGTAGTAGATTTTATTATCTATTCACATGGTAGATCACCAAAAGAAGGTATAAAATACCGCGACAGTGCCCTCTAGCGACCGTAGTAATTATGACAGGAGCAGAAGCAGAAGTCAAAACACAGGGCTTTCACCCAGGAGACCGGGTTGCCTCCCGTGTGAAACCAAGAATATGTAGTTGTCTTTGTGTTCATAGTTATTTTAAGCCAAAACACAATGTTTTTCCCTAAACTTAACAAAGTGTTTGTTTTTTTGCCTAAACCTAATGAAGTTGTAGTTTGGTTGCGTAAACTTAAAGAAGTTGTAGTCTTATTGCCTAAACCTAACTGGTTTTTTTTGCCTAAACCTAAATAAGTTGTAGTTTTGTTGCCTAAACCTGTTTTTTGTTTGTGTTTAAAATTTTTCATTCAGTTTTACATGTTAGAACGTGTTGCTTTTTAGTTTCACTTTCACTTTTACAACATAGTAGTAGGCCCCTAATAACCCACATCTATGGTACTTATAGCGACTGACTATTTAATGGCCTGATAACAGTCGAATCGGGTGAATTTTTTATATACTTTTTTCCATCATACTTCTCACATGATCCAGCAGAGAGCGCACATGTGTTGACAGAAAGAGAGAGAAGCATAGGGGATGCGCTGCCAGGTGTCGGCTGCAGCATCAGCACCACTCCTCCTCCTCCTCCTCCTCCTGTCCGCAGCATCTCTCTCTCTCTCCATGCACTGCGAGGACTCAGAGAGAAAGAGAGGAAAGCAACTCAACTGCATTTGACCGGCATGCTTACATGAATCAACACCAGAGAAACCTGAAGGTAAGTCGCACAACTGAAAACACCCTACGTGGATTTTTTTTTTTTTTATTCCAGCATCGGTTTCTTGGAGAAGTGTCGCACGTTTTGTGCCTGTAGGATCCAGATCTCGATGCTGACTCGGTTCGCTCAGCATCCTCAGCTAAATATTGGTTTCATCGTTTCATTTTCGCAGGCATGGTGCAGGGTAGCTTGGGAAATGTCACAGTAAAAGTAATGTAATATGGAATTTGCCATCAGATCGTAGTGTAAGTGGAGCAGTAGGCTAAAGGAAAGCATGGATGGAGAGAGAGAGAGAGAGAGAGGGGGAGAGGTCAGACAGGGAAGAGCAGGTTGGTGTGATGGATGGAGCAGGTCAAGTCTCTGTGGGTGATGCTAATGATCAGACATAGATTATCCAGGCTTTAGACCTGACTCCAGCTATGATCCACTCTACTGCTGAGAGGTGACAACCAAGATACTTTTATTTTGTAAGAATGATTATCTATTGTTTTTATGTGTTAGTGTTGTACACGATTTTTGGGAATGTCACATTCTGTAATCATTTCTGACATCATGTAAAAGAAACAAAAACAAAAAAAGATTCCAAAGCGCCATCCTTCAGAGTTTTTCCTTTAAAAAATATGTTTTATAGTTGTGTTATATATGCTGACTCAGACTTCCATTTAATGGAAGTGCTTTTTGAAGGGGTGTGAGCGGTGTGTGAAGAAAGTTGAAATATGCTCTGTTTGCAGACTGATCGCACCATCGAGCAAATTTTTTTTTTGCACAATTTAGCATAGATAGGGGTTTTGTTTTGTAAAATATCTGCGCTGTAATTCTGCCCCTTCACCTTAAAGTGCCAGTAAAGGCATGAATGAGGTGGCCCTGCTCCTGCAGCCTCACCTCTTATTCTTTAGTGTCTTCTAACTCCTGTGCAAAGCCAGAGGAGTCAAATGCACAGTATGTTTTATGTGCTGTAGCAACATGTCCTCAGCCTCACCTTTATGCTACTTATAGAGGGGAGGGAGGAGGGAGGAAGTAAAGGTGAGCAGATTGAGGGCATATCTCTCCAACTCGGCTGTCTCTTGCTCTGATTGATCGGCGTCTGATGATCAGGTTGTCCTTGAGACTGTGCAGGGTAGGGGGGAAGTTTTCTTGTCTTTGTTAGGGTGCATCGCTTATTATGTTTACTTGTGTGAGGGTTCACACCGTTTAGCATCTGGCTTGCGCTGCCCAGACATGTGGTCGATCAGATTGTGCATAAAATATGTGTGAGAAGTGTGTTTTTTTGTGTTTATTGGAATTGTCTGCTGCTGCTGCTATCGATCCCAATATCAGAGAACTTCCCACGTCTATGGATCTCTCAGTCCATCTTAGCTAAATCTCGCCAATCCCTCCCAGTCATGTTAATGTGGAGGTTGACACTGCATCAAAGCGAGGGCAGCAGAGCCTGTGGCCTTGGCTGGAGAGGCTGCTGTTCTGGATGCTGATGCATGTGTGATTGATTCATTACATCTGACCTCTGCAGTGTCTGAGCAGCGATCAATTTCAGCAGATCTCTGCCAGGAAAACCACTACTCGCAGCAGTAGTGTGTTGTGTGTTGTTGTAGTGCTTGCAGGTGCTTATATGCATGTGTGTGTGTGTTTCTGCAGGTAAGACAGTTTGTCACAAAGCCCATGAGTGTAGCAGCGCACCGGTGCGACCTTCAAGGTCATTTTTATAGGACAGAGGAGGAGGTGGGAGGGAGTCAATTGAGATGATAAGTGAAGTGAAGGAGAAAGAGGAGAAGTGTGTCAGTATGCCTCTCAATTTCATCTTATGTGTTTTTTTAAAACACATATTCCTTCTTTTTCTCTTTTATTTGGACAAAAAATGTTAATTGATACCACAGTGGTTTCTGTGTTAGAGAAAAAATAGAGTATTTTTTTTTGCAAAAGTAGCTAGTGTGTAGAGACAAGATTGAAACAATTTGGAGGCTTGTCTTGGCTCAGTATGAGGATGGTGCGTGTATGTGTGTGTGTGTGTGTGTGTGTGTGTGTGTGTGAATGAAGTGTCAACACATGCAAACACACATTCTCCAATTCACACCGTCTTTGTCTGGAAGGTGGCAATGAGCTTGTTGTAGCTCCTCCCCTGCAGTCACAGGCAGGACATCAGAGGGTTGAACGGAGAGGCACGCCTCCGCCGCTGACACACAACACAGACACAGACACAGGCACACACACACACACACACACACACACACACACTTCCCTGTCCTGTGGGGAGTCCACATGAACCTTGTGTGTATGCGTGTGAATCCATTTGCTGAATTTGTGCAGTCAGTTTTAAGGGGAGTGCTCCATTTTTTTCAGCGTTTTTTAATCTGTTTTTTTTAGCGCATTTAAATTAAATTAGTCAGCAAGCTGCAGCCCTTATTAAGCAAATTAATGCTACTCTATGAATGAAGCTAAACCGAGTGTGCGCAGCAGTATTTTTTTTACGAGGCTATACTTAACTTGACTGTAAAGAGCCACAGAATCATTCATTTTTCATGATACTTCTCCGGACTGTACACCCACATACAAAACTCATCTGCCAGAACAGCAGCTATATGTGACCCTTAAACTGAGCAGTTCTTTGCCCCCATCACATGCTCTCTCACCTTCCTTTGTCCAATTTCTCTGTCTGTGACACACACGCAAACCATTACCATTTATTTTTTTGCACATCACCACCACCCCAAAAAACCCTCAGCTTGCTCTATTCTTTGCTCACCTCTCACTGATCCTTTGCCAGTTTTCCCTCCCCCACACCCCGTGGGGTTTGCCACTTGCACATTACACATGCATACACACACTCACACATTGCAATACAAACTAGAAATCCCCCCGTTCATCTTCACCCCCTCGCTCTCTGCAGCATCATTTGTTTCTATTATCATATTTTCCTAAAAATAAACAGAAGAAGTGACTCAGAAGTTGCACTCAAGCTTCTCTTTGTCTGGGTTGCTTCACCTCGCCAGCTTTATGTCTGACTGTGTGAGCCAACTTCCTCACGGTCCCACAGAGAATCCCACTATCACTGCATTCTTTGTCTGCTTTGCATTTGAAGTGCACACTCCTTTCCTCTCCTCTTTGTCCCCCTCGTACAGTTTCACCCAGCAGCCATGCAAGAGTTAACATTTTCCTCTGCGACAGGAGTGAGGGTAGTGTGGGTGGAGGGGCTTTTGCTGATAACAATGCGGTGCAACCAGCAGCCAGCGTGGACAGACACCCTTTTTTCTCCTCTCTCCTCCATGCTTGCCACCTCCATGTCTGGATCTATGTTTTAACTGCAGGGCTCAATGAACCCATAAACACACTTCCTCCTCCTCCTCCTCCTCCTAATTCTCTCCTCCAGACTGTAGCAGTCTTTCTAATCATGCTAATCTCTTCACCAGCTCCTGTTTGCTTTTTGTTCCCAACTCATCTTATTCCCGTTGTCATTTCTCTTTTCATTTCCTGCACATTCGTCTTCCCTTTATCCATCTCAGCTACAATCCATCTTTACAAATACAGCACAACAAAAAAACAGACAGGAAAAGCAGGACTGATTTAGTGGAGATTCATTCCCAGCAAAAGCAACACTGAAAAAATAATGATTAAGGAGATTTGTCATCAGTAAGTGTGTTTTTTGCGAACCACGTTTTCCTCCCAGTGAGAAGCTGCCTCTTTGTCTCTGCTCCTGCTGCAGTGAGACTCACTGCCTGACTGTTGGTGTGTGTGTGTGTGTGTGTGTGTGTGCGTGTAGGTGGTACTCATGTGTAACTTTGCATGCACATGTGCAAGTGTTTAATTTGGAAAGTGACGCTTTTAGTTTTGTTCTTTGTGATCATCTGTTTCAAGCTGTGTGTGAATAACAAAGAGACAAACCCGGTGTGTGTGAACACGCGTTGATGGATGGATGGATGGATGTGTGAAACACATGCCTCCATTTTTCATTTCGCCTCAGCTAATAAATCCCATTATTGGCATATTGTGATTTTCCGACGATTTCATACCAGCTTGCGTGTACCGCATGCCTGCGCGCAATGCGGATATAAATCAGCTTTTATTGCAGTTGATCTGATTTTCTCATTCTCCTTATTCAGTTAGGTATGACCACCCACTCTGACCCGAGATCCTGCTGAAATCCTGTTACAGTTCTCCCTTGCGATACAGAATGACTCCCCCCTGGGGTACAAAAAGGCGTCCCGACTGTGTGGATGTGGGTGTGAGAGAGACAGAAGGGGAGAGAGAGGAGGGATTATTTCGGTAGTCTGCTGATGTGCCGTCTATAAAGGGTGAAAATGGGATTGATCACTTCGCCCTGCCCTCATTAACTCTGTATTATTAAGGTGGAAGAGGAGAGGGGGAAGAGGTATTTTTTGAGAAACAGATGGGAATAACTTAAGGGACAATTGAATACAGTTTGGAGCTATATTGTGCTGCATTCAGGGAACCAAAGATTGTTGATAAGGAGCAGCTCTGTTCTTTTTGATGCACATCTGTACAGAAAGTGCAGAGCAACTGGAGGATATACTATTTCTGGATATTCCCCATGTTCTGCCTCACTGTTCTCTGTGATGGTAATCCCTTAGCTGTGCATAGTGAGCTGTTGCTTGGTTCACACATACAAACACTCACAGTTCGGTGAATCACCACTTGTGAAATTCTGTCTACAGGGTGTCTATTGTGTCTCCTGTGAAAACGGAGCGTTTAGCTTATTTCAGTGCTATTTCTGTCCGTGTTGTGTCGCTGACAGAGATGGGAGGAGAAGGAATGGATGACTAAAGCTTAGCTTATTTCTGAATAGACTTTCTCGCTAAGCTTTATCCTGCTGGTTGAATAGAATACAAAGTACAAGGAGAGAGGAATTCTATATATTTTTTTTTACCCTAAATAGACAAGAGGATGATTGTCTTTGTGTGTGCAGCATTTGCCGGTTTATTTTTTAATGTATAAAAGCCTTAACATTTTTCTGGAGGGTCGATATTCACAAGTTCACGCACACACACATAAGGTGTACAAGGACATGCAAGGATGATGTCATTAGAGATTAATTAAGTGCTTGCAAAGACACAGCAAGGTACGGTGTTAGAGGATTGGAGTTTCATCGGCAAGGATAACTGCTACGGTGCATTTTAATGTAAATCCTGCAACACTAAATCTAATTATGTCATGTGCTAACACTCAGGAGTCATCAATTATGGTTACGCACACGTCGCCGCTCTGTCCATTTGCGTTCCCTCCATCTCTTTTGCTTCCATTTCAGTGTGCTGGAATTCACATGTGTGTGCATGAAAGAGAGATAGCACAGGGGGAACGTGTGTGTGTGTGTGTGTGTCGTCGGAGTTCCCCTGGGACAAGGGAGCTATAAAACCTGTCTGCTCTCCAGTGGGGGAGGAGAGGAATAAAGCAAAGTGCCAAAGACAAATGGCTCCTGTAATAGCCACATGTGCTGCTGGACCGACAACAAAGACGCTGAGAGTGTGTGTGTGTGTGTGCGTGTGTGTGAGTGTGTGTGCATGTGGTGATGTGTGTGCAGGTGAATGTGTGCAATGCGCTCATATGCACATACAGTCTTTATGGTGTCACATACACATGTTTCTGAAAATGCAAACCAGCACACTGACATGAAAATGAGTTGTGTTACACTTCCTACTTGGTTTGACTTTGCAGGCTCTTTGAGAGCAAAATATACAAGATTCTGGGAGGCTTTTTTTCTCTGAAATGAAATTCTGTGCAGCACTTGACCTTGATTCACTGAATGAAAATAAGATTCACGATCCCCCTGTCTTGACAATTGAAATCCCCTCTTATATTTTGATTCTGCATCATGAACTTAAGGGACTATATGAAAATGTTTGGGATGGGAAGGGGGAGATGAACTGTATATTCAATTTTGTAAAAAGCAAGAACCTCCCCAGAATTATACTGTATATATATTTTGTTTGGACCCTCCCTTGACTTATAAAAAGATGCAATACCCTCCCACACAATATACTTGAATTGCCCTCTGGATCAATAAAGTTACTATCTATCTATCTATCTATCTATCTATCTATCTATCTATCTATCTATCTAACTCAAAATAATATATTTATTGCATACGTAAGAAAATGGTGAATATTCCAGCAACTCTTTATTTTTAAATGAAGAGCTGCTGAATAGACAGTTGTTACAGCCACAAAATGACGCTCTGTGCTGATGGACTGCAGTATTTTCACCGCACTCCCAAATTCCATTTAATGAAAACATGTATGTATCAGATGATGCCATAGCCTGATATGTATCAGATCAGATGACTGACTGTTCCTCAGATCAGTTACATGATGATGATGTTAGGACGTTTCTTCCAGGCTGCAGTTTCAAAAAGCGCAGCGTTAAATATTAAAACAAAATCCATCTTTGTACCTATGAGATTTTAAATTAAATTTTTTTTTACAATAAATTTCGAAAGAAAGAAAGAATCTGGGATGAGAAAAAGATGACTCTCTCTCCTCTACTAATACATTTTGTACAGTCCCTAAGAGAGAAACAAGGACTGCGGTCATATAGTCAAAAGAATTACGTGCTATGTGTTTTTCCTAACCACTTTTCCTTGATCTCGGTGGAAAACGTCATGAGGTCAAGGAAAGATGTGAAGGAGAATTCCCAAGGACTCATGTGCTCAGAGAATCAGACTGCACTTACACAACAGTGGACGGATGTTGTTGTCTTTTTAAAGCAACTTTATTCATAACACATAGAAAATGTGTTATGAATAAATACTGAGTTGACAGTGACCAACTTCATGCTGTTCATTTCAAGTAAGGATTCCTGTCAAAAACAGAAGGATGTTTTCAATCATCCATAATGTACAATTAAACAGCGCTTTAAAATGTTGCTGCCGCAAGGAATTGTGGGATTTCATTATGTCCTTTCCTTTGTTAAAGGATGGTCCAGTGTACTCTATGCTAAAGGAGATAAGAAAGGAAACATTGAGGCACTTTTCCTTAGCATTTAGAGAATTCAAACAGCTCTCATCATGCCTGCCACATAATCCTTCCGGGTCATTTTACTCAGTTAGGAACCTTCCTAAACAAAAAAGACTATCCGACCACAGCCAAGGATATGGACGGTCCACTCATACCTCTTAGATTCTTACTGCTAACATGAAATTTACTACCTGCAGAACAGAAATTTAAAACATGTGTTTCATCAATGGGAACAATTTAGCACTCATTAGCATTATTTATGGTAAAGAAATTTCAATACTTCACGCTTGTCTCTTGAGCTTATACCAGTATTTCACTTCAGTAGCAGCGCTCTATAGCTCGCCTCATATACTATAGAGGTTCAAATGATGTATCCCTTCCATCAGCCTAATTAGAAAGCAGTAGCTCTCCTGCATCAGCTCTCTTCCTTTTTGTATCCATCTGCATGTCTCATTGCTCCCACCTCATGTCTGTCTCATTTTTCAACCCACACAGACTCGCTCACATTCAGAGAAGACAAACAAAGGAAGAATGTGGAAGGCCTTCCTCTCTTTTTCCAATTCTACTCCACTCTAGATTTTATTTTGCCCTTCATTTCCACTGAGTCCCCCATCGTGTGGCGTTCTCAGCTTGTCATTTCCCACCTTCTGAGAAGGGCTTTCTGTGGCTAAATGCAGCTCTTGATAGGTTACGAGCCACAAATTCCTATCCTTCACTGAATTTGATCACTGCTGAGATATGATCTTATCCTGCCCCATGCTCTCATCACTTCAGCGATGCGTCTATCTACCCACTTTCAGGAATATGATTGCTCCTAGATGAGTAGTGGGGGAAAAAAAAAACTGGTTTTCACTCAGCTATTCTGCTGTGTGTATTTTGTGCGTGCTTATATATTTATCCATGGCTGTGAGTTCACATGTGAGAGCGTTGAACAGCAGAATGTATGCATGAGCTGTGAGTGTAAAAGCAAAGAGCTGACCTTCAGGACAGCCCGTGTCTTTCTAGTGCTGACCTTTCTCCCTGATGGAAGACGCAGGGGTCAGGATGTGTATATTCTCCAATTCCCAGGGATATGGCATTGTCATGACAACAGAAGCAGGACTGTTGAATCTTTTCCTTCCTGCTGTTTTTCCCAGATGAGTTCAGACCGAGTATAGTTACGTCAACTCGGTGAAACAAAGGTGAAACAACGCATAGTGCCTTCATTACATATTCCAGCCCAGATTGACTCAGCATGCATATATGCAGGAATAATACCAGTCTGGTCCTCTCTGGTGTGCTGTGAATCCCATCACATAGTCAAAATCAGTAGCGTTTTAGACATTTTAAAGAGGACCTATTATGCTCATTTTCATGTTTCTAGAACATGTTTACATGCTTTTAGTGTTCAAAAGATGCTTTATTTTGCTGATACCGGGTGTGCTGCAGCACCTCTTTTCACCATTTGTCTGAAACGCTCTGTTTGAAAACCCCCCGAAAAGCCCAGCCTGCTCTGATTGGTCAGCTGGCCCACTCTGTTGTGATTGGTCAACCGAACCAAAGTCTTCGGACTCCTTTCCAGCTTCGCACTAACTAGCTTTGTTTGAGGGCGTGCCGAACTAGCCGCTATAGGCAGGTATTATACAAATGTGTTACTTGGTGACATCACCGTGTTACGGAAGAAAAGGCGGGACTTCAAGCAAGTTGTTTCAGGCAGTTTAGGAGTTCAGTGGGGGAGAGTTTGGTGTGGATTTTGGGCTTTGTAACTTTGCAGACCTTTTACATGCACAAAAAAATATGTAACACACTAAAGGAAAGGGAAAAAACATATTAGCTCCCTTTTAATTCTAAAAGAAGTTACCATATCATCAGCATAAGATAAATGTATCTTATACATTCATTGTGGATAACTTGTAACGGAATAAATTAGCTACCGTATTTGCTTGGAGCACCGTTAGTCACTACACAACTCATCGAGCCAAAAAATGGTCCTGGTGTATTTACTCTCTTTTTTTGCAGTGTTTCAAGAAGGAGCTTAATGATCAAAGATGTCCACATTTGTTACACTTGTAATTGCATAATTTATATTACAGTGAAAAAGGAAACACCATGCAGCCCCTCACCAACAGCAGTCCTGCTTCATCCACTCCCTCCCATGCGATCCTTTTTACTTTTCACATCTAAATAAGTATGTCACCAACATAAGGCAGTGCGACAGCAGGGAGAACCTGTCAAGTTTCTTTCTCAAACGCGCGTCTCCCGAAGCATCCCAAGATACACCTGATCCTGTATACTTTTTATCATCACAACGGGTCATTTTTGTTCACATCGTCAGACAGGTTCTGTTCTTCTCTGTCTGATTTATGTTTAGGCTTCTGCCAGATTGGTTTTGTCTGCCTCTGCTGCAGCTTATTGTGGTTCAGCCACTGTGACCAAGCTTAGCGCTCAGCCTCCCAAGACTGCTGTCATCAGCACAACCTCCGGTACTACATCAGTGCCGTAATTGATCTGCCACCATGTCTTCTCAGAGAATTCTCTCTAATACAGCTCTCCGTCTCCCTCCCACTCCCATCCCTCTCCCCCTACCCGCCTCTTTGAATCGTGCGTTTTATAATTAGCTAATTATTTGATTGTGTGCACCAGCTGAGGGTAAATATTAGCAGTGTTCACAGAGAGTACAGAAGACAGCGTGCGTATTATAATACATGTTGTTTGTCTATTTGTATACCACAATGAATTTCACCCTCTGCCTCTCTGCAATCTGATCTCAAGCAGAATATTACTGGTAAATAAATCATTATTTTGACCAATAGCTGATCATTTTTATAAAATAATCATACAGTGGCAAGTGAACATGTCTTTTAGAGTGTTAAAAGTTATTTAGTTATTACATTATTCAGCTCACAGAGTTCCCAACAGCTCCCCTTAACAGACTCTTCAAGAAAATATCTCCAAATTACTTCTAAGATGACCTTCAGGAATACAAATCACATCCTTGAATGTTTCCCCTCCCAGTGCATTTGGACAAACTTGGAGCAGCATCAGATGCGCCACTGGCAGTGAGAGCTGCCTTCTTTAGCAGTTCACTGACATATCGCTGCCACAGGACACACGGAGAAGGCAACCTGCTAATGAGTACAGACTCCCCCGCTGCACTTATAATTAGAGGGTGGGAGTTCTATTTGAACTTTGGAAACTACTCAAATATTCAGTGTTATGGTTCGAAGACACATATTTGACTACATAATGACCATCTTGGTCCAAATATACTGTTATGCACTGCCTACACAGACAGATGGCTGTCCATTTAGCTGAGAGTTTCTGATAGAATATGATTGCAATTTAAGTATAACTTCAAGTAAACAAAAGATGCTCTCCTTGCTGAGTAAATGATACGGAATCCATTAATATTCGGTGGGTTTTAATGCATCTGGTTCAAGGCAGAGAGAGAATATTTCATAGAGCTCGCGCATAATTATTGAGAGATTGAATTGTAAAGAGACAAGCGTAAGTCTTTCCTCTGACAGTCATTTCATGATGTCAGAGTCACTTAAGTTCTGGGTGTGTTGATGTGTGGGTGTTTATTGGTTTGTGTTTTTTATACTGCAGGGTTACAACTAATGATTGTTTTCACTGTCGATTGATCTGTTGATTGCTTTCTTGATTAATCAATACGATGTCGGAAAATGGTGAAAAATGTCGAGCAGGGTTTCCCAAAGCCCAAGATGACGTCCTCAAATATCTTGTTTTGTCCAAAGATATTCAGTTTAATGTCACAGAGGAGTAAAGAAACCAGAAAATATTCACATTTAAGAAGCTGGAATCAGAGGATTTTGACTTTTTCTTCTTAAAAAATAGCTTAAATCTATTCATCGATTATCAAAGTAGTTCCTGTGATTAAACCATCCTGCGAGCGTCCTGCACTGACATGATATGACAAAAGGTCTTCGCCTTCAACCGCCATCTGCTCATCTTTTGACTGTACATGTTTCAATGGCAACACGGACAATTATTTTGAAATGGTGTCTCCTCCTCAGATCGACACAACCATTTATATCTCAGTTTTCCTGCAGAATGTTGCCGTTAAATGAAAGTGTGCTGTTGCTGTGTGCGATCGAATCGTGGCATCGGCTAAATCGGCCATATGGCATGTTAGGGAGGGCATGTTGAGAGGAGTGTTAACCCTCCTGTAGTGTATGGATTTATCCCTCCTGAGCTGGTGTCTATACTCCTTGCCCGTGACGACACCCACACATAATTTTCATATCGAGAACATGCATTTACTGGAGCATATTATATACACCGTTTGCTTGTGTTGTACCCTATAAAACCATTTGAACATACTGTTATTGCAGATGTTTTCAACCTATCCACATTCTGCCTTCTCTTTTTCAACGTCTCATGAGGAAAAAAAGCTCATTATAGAACACTTCGCACCCTTCCCTCTCTTCCTCCTCGCCTGTCTTCATCAGACATCCCCTGGGTGATTCCTTCACTTACATGCAAACAGTCGGTAGCCTCAGCTATCTGCCACTTCTTTCTTCACTTATCTTTTTCCTTCCTGCCGTATAGTGAACACACGTCATCATGTGATAATTGCCTTCCTATTATCAATGCTGTGACATGAATTGCATTACTATATAAGATTACTATATATAGACTATAAGAGAAAAAATGCCTTTAGAATAGAAACAAGGTAGTTCTAAGACGATTACTTCCTCTTGTGCAGCCAGTGTCTTTTTGTCCCATGGGCGGCCATTAAAGAGAACAAGATTGTGGGCTGTGCACAGCTGATTTCAGAAAATCGCTGCTACCCAGGCCAGGCTAAATATAAAACACCTTAAGTGGCTATGTGGGGGGAAAATAACAGAACGGATTCTGCAAAAGTGGAGGCTTTTCAGGCACACTTGTTTGCCCTCTCTTACATTTTCCTTTCTTCCTTTTATTTCAGATTGAACGGACCTCCATCTCCCCGAAGAGCCATCAAAGACAGCTTTGGTTAACCCACAGTAAATGCAAGATAAGTGGCGAGTTGAAGTGAAAAAGCTTCCATGAGATGACATTTTGTCCTTGGGATAATCAACTGAAGGGCCATCATCACCCAGACCCTGAAGAGAGAGGAGAGACAGGGAGGGAAGAAACACTTGTAACTCCATAGATGGCCTCAGCACTCTGCAGGTGTCTTTGAGCGCGCCCAAAAGAATCGGTCCGTCATGAGCATCCCAACTGGTTTCCAGGGACTGAGGGTCAATGTTGACAGAGGAGAGAAGATCGGAAACAAAACCCAGATCCAGTTCCCCCAGTCTGGGGATGATAACGCCAATCGATTATCTTCGATTGGTGATCAAGGACGAAGAAGAGGTTTGATTGAGGACACGGGTTACAGCACAAGCTCCATCCCTCCTTTGGTCTCGCAGCGCGAATCCCCCGACAAGTTAGTGATCTGGGGCTCTGAGCAGCAATGTTTGGAGCCTGAGTTCGAACTTCTGGAGTGTCAGGAGATACATACGTTCTTGGGAAACAGGGATCAGGAGGAGGAGGATGACGACGGAGGAAGTATGAGGGATGGGAAAGACGAAGGTCCCATGTCCATATCCTCAAGCTCAACTGCCAGCTCCGCTTCGACCGGCGCGAGGAGGAGGAATGACAACGACAACAACAGAGCGGAGAGCAGGATACAGAGGGGCAAAGAGGTGCAGAAAAGGATCGCCTGTCACAGCACTGAAGAGCTAGACACATGTGTGACAGGCTCAACAGAGAGAAGGGACACCAGGTCAGGCAGAGACAGGGAGAGACGGAAGGGAGGTCTGAAGGAGTCCAAGTCTGAGACGAACGTATTTGTCTCCAGTCTGTCAGCTGTTAACCTCAGCGGGAGCCTGTCGAGTGCTCTGGATGGCAGCGGAGAAGTGCTCTGTCTGTCCAAGACCAACCCTTATCCCGGTACAAACCACACTACCTCAGCCCAGACCAGGAGAAGGGTAGCCCCGGTTGACGCCAACCAGAACTCGCCGCCGCCGTATTCTCAGGAGAAACATGGCCGTCCTCAATACTACAGCCAGGATCAGAGACAGGAGGAGGGAAGTCATCATAGAAACGGATTGTCCTCTGACGGCGGGCTCGGCCAAAGGAGGAAGGCGGGATTCGAGGAGAGGGTGTTGCCACCACGACGACAACAGCTGGTCAGACCCCTCTGTCAGACAGAGATGGTGAGAGCGAGGAGCTCTGCGGAACCCACTGAGACTCCTTCCCCCAACCCCTCTCCAGATTCACACAGTAACGGGTCAAACAGAATGTTCGCAAAATCGTCTTTACGCGAACCATCAGATTTCTCCAATCTGTACAACGCACCTGGAGTCTCACAGCTCCGGCAGCCCAACCAGGTTCCACCTGGAGTTTCACAGCCGGCCGCAACCGCATGGCGTAACTCAAGTCCTTCGAATCCTTCCATGTTAGAGAGGAGACCTCAGACTCAGCTCACATACAGGAGGAATTGCTCCAGTCCCAACAGGACGGGGATTGACTCCAGGTCATCTACCCCTCCCCACTCCCCTCTCAGGACACCCCAGGGCTCACCACGCAGGCAACCCTCCATGTACCTCGTTTCCAGGAATGTCCCTGGAGTGGTTCGACACGTCCCATCAGGATGCAACCCCGCTGTAACGACATCGGCTCAGGGCTACGGCAACAGTTGCATGAGAGCACCGGTCAAAACCAATATAAGCACAAGCGGAATTCCCAAAGCGCCTCTTAACAACCAGCAGAGCCCCAAAGAGAGCTCCCCGTCGCCTAAACTGAAACCGAAAGGAGTTCGGCCCAAAATCATCACCTACGTCCGGAAGAATCCTCAATTCAAGCCCCAGGTTGCTGACGGACCCTATCAGGTATCCTCTCTGCCGTCCAGGCTGTCAACATACACACACGGCCAAACACCCGCTTCCTTCAAAGACGGCCCTAAAGACCCCACCATGGCCGACGCAGAAACCAGAGGAGCCCCAGTGCTCAGTGCCTCCAATCTGCTGTATGACAAGTACCGCCAGGAGATGCAGACGAGCATCTTCCCATCAGGTATGCTGAGCCGGAGCATCAGGCCACCCGGACACACACACAGCCACACGGCACCCCCGAAACTGGGCAGCAAAGCAGACAACTTCTACGGTGCACCATCAGACGTGAGTATACACTCTTTACTAGAAGTATGTGATTTCAAGGCTTCTAATAGAAATTTTTCTTAGAAGAAGCTTGCGTTCTGACTTCTATTGTAGTTTGTGCTCATTCTCATTCAACAAAAGGACTTTATATCATGCTGAGATTCAACACATTCACACAAACAGTGAAGAAAGGATGGGATTTCATAATGATGGTTCCCATATCAATTAG
This sequence comes from Sebastes umbrosus, assembly GCF_015220745.1. NCBI lineage: Eukaryota > Metazoa > Chordata > Actinopteri > Perciformes > Sebastidae > Sebastes > Sebastes umbrosus. The sequence continues at coordinate 15,153,637 of NC_051285.1, read as the reverse complement.
CAGGATATAATTACTTCATGATACACATTATATTCTATACATTAAGTACTGAGACAAACCTCTTTGTTGGTTCTGCACATCAGTTTCACTAGCTGATGTCCATCATTTCCATCCCACAGTAAAGCATGTATAATTGATCACAGATCTTCCCACTCTCTCAAGAGCTGCTCATTATCACTTTAAAATCATCCCTTATTGATTCTGATTAAATAGCCTCATTTGGTATTCATATTCATACAGCGTCAAGCACCAACATGCGGAAATAAATAGTTAATGCATTTTGAAGCACAAAGCCCTGCGGGGATAAGAGGATTCTCGATGCTTTATATGTCACTGCATGCACGTTAGCATTTTGTCCAGCATACAGGAGAGACAGCACTTACTCTTGAATTATGCTGGTGATGTTAATCATCGTTTATTACTTCTACTCACAGCATAAAGCACATCTGTGGACACTCCAAAATGGAGGGATCCTTGTTTTCCATTACTACCGACTGCACATGATCGGCCTTTTACCGTGTTTTAATCATTTGTTTTGTTCATACAGAATGTTTGAAGACAAACCCTTAAAGGTCCCATATTGTAAAAAGCAAGATTGTCATGTCTTTTATATTATAAAGCAGGTTTAAGTGCTATATAAATACTGTGAAAGTATGAAAACGCTCAATCCACAGATAAATCCACACAGCCCGTATTCAGAAATTGTGCGTTTGAAACAAGCCGTCAGGATTTCTGTACATTTGTGATGTCACAAATATACAATATTTAGACAATTTCACAGTTTTAAACATAAACATTCTAAATGTGTCCCAGTTTATTTCCTGTTGCAGTGTATGTGAATGACATCAGCTGACAGGAAGTAAACATGGACCCAAGCTGTTGCCTAACAACGCAATTCCGTTGCCATTCCGTTGAAATGCGCTAAAACGGAGCGTTTCTGATAGAGGGTGAATACAGGTATATTCAGACAGACAGTATGACAAAAATAATTTGTTGTTTGAAAATTAAAGCATGTAAACATGTTCTAGTAGAAACCCAAAACACAAGTAGGAACCAGAAGTCGAGCACGATATAGGACCTTTAAGTCTATATGGATGCAATGATAGATGTAAAATATAATTATGGTGTGGGCCAATTAGATTACAGGATGCATCATATGTTTTGCTGCCCAGCCTGTCCACAAATTCAGAATATACAACATTAAACATGTCGTGGCAGCCACAGTTTGTGCATAAACACACACAGAAAATCATAATATGTGTCCATGGACTATATATGACGCACACTATTTACATCTGTGAAAGCTTCAAGGTGTTTTTACAGTCATTACAAACACATTCATGAATCAAAAAAAGTGAACAGAGTTACAATTTGTTGAACGCTCCCCGTATTATCATTATTCACATCAACTAACAGCCTTTTTTCAGTTACAGGGTACATTATAGGTTTTTTCACAGATTTTTGGTGATGGTTAATTTCATTATGTTGGCCTCTAGGTGGGACGGTCTGCCGGTTTCAAAGGGAGTACAGCTGAGGACGCGCTTCAGTCACGGACAGCTGCTCAGGCCGGAGGGAGCGGCAGCCTCCTGCGCTCCGGCAGAGGTCTGCGTCTGGGCCTGGGGGCCGTCGCCAGGACGACCACGTGCTCAGCCAAGGGCAGAGGACCTGGTCAAGGTCAGAGGTCAACGCTGGTCTTCAGCCAACCGGTCCAACCTGTCAGCCCAGCGAGCAGCCAGCAAAACCAAGATAACACAGGTAAGAGATTCCCCCACATCAGAGCAGGTTTACATTTCTTCACAGAGAAAAACACCAGACGAAGACGAGCTACAGTACGTGTCAGATTTAATTTCAGCAACCTAATATTTGACACACTAGAGAGCTACCTTATCTTTCTTCTTTGCAGCAGCAGCAAGCAGTGGTGGGACTGTATCCCCCCCTCATATTGGCCTGAGATGAAGGCAGCTCATTAAAATGTATTCTCTGAGATTCCTCTTGGCTGATCTGATTGGAGGGCTTTAAGAAAGAAATACTCTGTGGGGGCTTTTTTTCTGCTCCAGAAGGCTGCCATCTACAAAACTAAATAAATAAATAAAAGCTCGCTCTCCACACACACACACACAGCGAATTTCTAATTCAGATGATTCAGATACCACCTCTGACTGCTGACGCCAGATTTACGTTGCGGCTCGGCTGTCGCTGGAATATCTGAGTATGAAATTTGCTCATCACTCTGCTCACTGCTGGAAGGCTGCACCATTTATCACTCTCATGCATATCTGATCTGCCCTCTCCCTGAGCGCGATAACCCGGACACACAGTCAAAATACACGTACGCGTGCACTCACAGACACCCGAAACTACACATGCAGAATTGATCAGCGCAGTGTTATGATGTGCCAAGCTTCCTTATCATAATCCCTATTAATACATATGTATGGTGTCTCCATGCCGCTTGGCCCTCTGGGAACTGCAGGCTTTGAAGTGCAAAGCAATTAACGTTTAAGTAACACCAGTATCTTCCTGCTGGAATCATCTCTCATCCCTGCTGTACACACACTGCATGGATAAACACAAGCTAATACGTAGCATTGGTCAGCATTGTGTGTATCAGTGTTGGCTATGTAATTAAGGGATTTCTGTTGTTGTTTCTTGGAGAAATCTGAGCCAATAAGCACTGTTGTTTCCCCTTTATTCTTTTCATCACTGTGAATTACAACTTTCCAGGCTTTTGTGAAGGGAAATCTCTCCATCTTGCGTACACATATTATAGTAATTATACTGTATATAACAGTGAAAGTACTCACATAATTACAGTGTAGTTTTTAAACTCTCTGCTATGATAATGAAGATCATCCACTTATAGGACAGCACGTTTGTGATGAAGCTACTGTACTGTAGCTCCTGCATATTGAGGCTCTCATCCTCCCGTCGTCACGGCAGCGAGGCGCCTGTGCTTTGCTCGAGATCGCAACACACTCAAGTATCACATTTAATAACATGCAATTTAACGCTTTGTGGAGGAAATCCATGCAGGTTGCCGTGACTCACCTTGGGCTGTAATTAAAATCGGTTGGTCATTACACTGCCTGTCTGTCCCATTGACTTTTTCAGAGCCCCAATCTACATAATTCATCTCAAGTTAGGATGCTCTGTCTGTCAGTGACAGCCAACGGATGAAGATGTTTTCATTTCTCAGGGGTTTTTGAGAGACTGTAGGTAGTGTTTCAGACCTAAGGGGGAAGTAAAGTGGTTTTATTTGAATCTCTGGAATGGCTGAAGGGGAGAAAACTGCAAGCCCAGGAAAACACCCAGGGTTTTATGATTCATGATGCATTTTCAAAGTCACACTTTCATACATTTTAGTGCTATTTTTTGTACTTTTTGAGAGCCGCTTTATCAGGTATAGAGCATATTTTTGCAGGTGTGATTTGTTGAATAAGAAAAGTGAGAAATGTCAGAGAAAGTTATTGTGGGGCTAAAAGAGCAGAATGCAGTGAAATATAGAAAGAGAGGACAGTCAAAGTCATATTAATAATTCCATTTCCTTCCTTTTTAGATTGTTATGAATAATGTGCATCTTCATTTAGCCGGAGCTTTAGGTTTGTGATATCTAGGCTGAAGATGTTTGTCAGGCTCACTCCTCTCCCTCGTCTCTCGGAGGGGGACGAATGGAGGGAAATGAGGACATTTATCTTTAATGATCCTGACCTTCTCACTCAAGAGGAGCGAGCTCCAATCTAATCAACAGGCCGCGTGGCACACAGGCAGATATTGAGGAAGGAGGAAAGGAGGTGATGAGTGTGAACAGCGGCACTGGAGATGCTGGATGGAGATTTTTCTCCCTCTCACTGTCCCATTTTGTCTTTCTCTACCAACACAGCTTGTATTCTCCCTCTCAGTTCTTTCTTGTATTGATGTGATGGTTAGCCTGTAGCGTGTACTGGAGCACACAGCTGTGCCAAGTAGTTGAGGGAAGGAGGGCTGCCTACCTTATCTCTGCAGCCAGCCAGCAGGGGATAAAGCTCCTCTTCTGCCCAGGATCTAAACCTTGTACCGCAGGCTGGGGTTTCTATCCAAGGCCTGAGGATTTGTCCACTTCCCACTGTGTGTAAATGTGTGCAGTCTTGGTTGTTCATGCCTGCACATTTCATCTGTTTTGCTGTTGGAAACCATAGATTACCGAGAGCCCCATAACTCACTGACAATAGCTGCCACTATGGAGCTATGATTACTTTTTTATCCTCCCTTTCTCTCTTTGGTTCCCCGTCTTTTCTTTTTCTTACTCTGTATATATTTCCTCTTTTCTTCATTTTCATCGCTTTTAATCCACCTTTTAATTTATTTTCTGGTTTAAAGTCCAGAAACCTGAACGGTACAGCCCCAGCTTTTATGCAGTTTGGGTAACTGTATACCTACACTGTAAAAAAAAAGAAGGTGTAAAATAACGGAAATTTTCCGGCAGCAGGGGCGCCAGAAAATATCTGTTAAAAAACAGAAAAATACTGTCCGTTAATTAACATAAATAAACTGTAAATAAAAAAAAACAGTAATAAAACTTAAATATAATTAGCCTTTATTCTTATTGTACAAGAAATATTTTACTTTTAACATATATTTATTGTTAGAATAGTCATACACCGTAAATCTAAGACCATTTACATATAAATCACAAATGAAACACGTAATTTTACGTTGCAAAAGCCCAAATTGACATTAACTCAGAAGTTTTGCAAAAAAAATCTGTATTTTTACAAGAAATATTTTTAGAATTCCATGAAATCCTTTTCTTCTAACATAAATTAATTGTTAAATTAGAGTCATAAACCTCTAAAAAACAGAATAATTATCTTTAAAAATGAACAAGAAAAGCTTAAATACAGATAATTACGATTGTGATTACAAAAAATACTGTAAATCTAAGACCGTTTACATATAAATCACAAACGAAACATGTAATTTTTACATTTTTCTTCTGTAATTTTGAAATACAGACAAAAGTTTTTACAGTGTATATACCTTTATAATACCTATAATAGCATGAAATGACCTATAAGCAAGGACAAACACAGTGTATGCATCGAAAAGATATATCATCTGTATTCTAAATTGTGGGTGTCATGACAGTGTTGGCATTAGAGGAACTGCTGGCCGACAGCCCAGTCTGCGAGCACGGCCAGCAGCTGTTAGCAGGTTGTTGTGTATATTGTTATTATATTTGCTTGCTGTAGCAGTCGGAGTAATAACACAGAAAACTTCATGGTGCCGACTGAGAGCTTAGTCACCACAGGATGATGAATGATGCACAAGGGAAATAAACATCACGGGCGTGCTGAATCTCCTGCATTTTGTCGGTATGTGACTGGTGGTTAAACCTGCAGTGGGCAGAATGTTTTTGGCATCATTGGGCAAAAAAATCCATAATAACCTTTCAGCATATTGTAATTCAAGTGTTCTAAGAGAAAACTAGACTTCTGCACCTTCTCATTGTTCTGTATTCAGGCTTTAAGAAATCTAGCCCGTGACGGGAGACTTTGGTCGATCACAGGTCATTTTAGAAAGAGAGAGCGTTCCTATTGGCTGAGCTCCGGATGGTGGGAAGTGCTTGATATTTCCTCAACTGATCTCAACATGGCTGCCGGGTCACAAACGTTCTCATTTTACAGCTAAACAGTACCTTACAAGGTGTTTCTGAAAACATTTGAGGAGAGAAATAGGCATTACAGTAACAAAATATTGTTGGAGTTTGCGAGTGATTGACAGCTGCTCAGCGACGGCAGCCTCCAGCTCGACTCTGATTGGTTGTTTTCATCCGGTCTGTGAAATCGGATGCCATTAGGAGCACCGGAGGACACATGATTTTTTTTTTCAGATTACCGATCTCATTCACTACTGTCAGGATATAGCGACCGTTTTATAAGAATAACTTTTTTTAATCATATTTGCCCCAATTGTACCCACTGCTGCTTTAATGAGTTTATAGTCACTCAAACACACACACACACACACACACACACACACACACACCACATCACTTCCTACTATTGTGGCGCTGTCCGTTCAGCACCACATGCTGCAGCATAAATTGAAATGCAGTGTATTGTCTGCAATGTAATATCAGTTCAGCTAGGACAAAATAACAAAATAACATTTAACACGATTTCTCGTTGTGCTTTTCCAACAGATGACCAGGTCTTCACCTATCATGCTCCTCCTCCTCCTCCTGCTCCAGCGGCAGCGGCAGCAGTCCAGCCCCAGGCCGTGGCCTCCAGGTCCCTGCTACCCAAAGCGAGCCAGTCGGGCCTGCGCCCCCCAGGCTTCTGCTCCAGCCGTCTACCCGCGGGCCGCCTGGCAGCCTTCGGCTTCGTCAGGAGCTCCAGCGTGTCCTCCGCCTCCTCGGTCCACTCCGCCGACAGCACGCAGAGTGACTCCTGCAGGACGGCTCACCGTGAGTCCACTCTTCACTAAATCTGTGCTACCATTAGTGAGAATGTGCTGCTCAAAGGTGCTTTCACAAACACCTACTTTATCCCACTGTTATCATCACCATACTGTCTTCATTGCCTTCTATTCCCCTCATGAATATAATTTTGCATAAACAGCCCCCTCCCACGTTCATTATGTTACAATTTGCTTTCTCTTCCTGTGCTCCACCCCGCTTACAATTTATTCTCACACACAAGCTCCAGGTCAATAACAACTGTGGAGCTGCAGTTTTGCACACCACATGAGGACACACTATAAGGGATGTTTCTGGCAATAGACATAGCCAGTAGTGCAATTGTCTAATTGTGAATAGTTGGGTATTATGATTAGATGACTTCAGGTGTCACTGTGTGTTAAATCATGAATGAATGTTTGTCCATATGTCCACATGATTGACCCAAATAGGGGGCATTAATACTACATAATTATAGTCATTATCATTAAGGCTAGAGGTGTAGAACATTGGGACATTGTCACTAATTGTTTCATTTACGCGAGGATGATTCATGAGTAAATGGTGATGACATGGTGCGAAGTTGGTGTGACATTGCAGAGATGAAGAACTGTTAGTTGGGACTTCAGAAAAGTAGAAAATATAATTTTCAGTGATAATTCATTGATTCATATACTGAACAAGGCGTGACACGGCCCTCATTTGACAGCTCCGCTTGTAAGCACTTTTTTGCCTATGTAAAAGCAACAGAGCACATGGTGTCACTCCCTGGACTCATCGATAATGTAACAGCTCTTAACTAGGTCTGTGCTGCAGATTCACTCAGCACTAACAGAGATAACAGTATGAGTATGGGTAGTTTTAATTTTCACCGTGGTGGAGAACTGGAGATTTACTTACAGTTGTGATTTCAGTGCTGCTTGGCAGGCCGATCGGTTAGTTGGCTGAATTTGTGGCAGTGGCTGCATGTGTTTTTAATGTGACCTACATAGGGAACGCTTTGCTCTTCCTCTCCCAGTTACAGTTGACGTAAGCACCTCCATTCTCACGCACATCAGGCCTCCTGTTATGTCATCACTCCTTTCCCTCGTCCCCCTCTTTTGTACTTCCATTCCTCTGTTCTCTCTCCCATTGGTTGGAAATTAATACAAACTGTGCGGTAATTTGTTGGAGGCACTTTTTCAGCTACTGTGGAGGGACAAAAAGGACTCCCTTGGGTTGCCACAGCAGAAGGTGTTTATCTTTTTAAAAAGTGGCAAAAATGTTTTTGAAAAGCTTTTCATATCAGTTTCGTACAGGCCTAGACATTGATTTGTTTTATTTATGTTTCTGTATGTTTGTGATAAAAAGGCCTTAATCAATGAGTAGTGCTCTAATTGTGAGTATTGACCAAGTATCTGCAATAGGGCTGAAATGATACCTATAAGTTCACTTGTAGTATAGTTCACTTCATAATATAGTTGCAGTACAAAATACAACTTAGATGTAAACTAGTTTTGTACTCAAAGTTTAATATTCTTACACTTAAAAGTATACTTTTATAAACTAAAAAGTGGACTAATTTAGTCCCAAGAAGAATTGAAGTATATTACTAGTACACTGATATTAGTATACTTACTACATATACTTGAAGTATACTACTTTTTCATAAGGAATGTTATTATTCTTTTTCAGTTTCTCTTTTGTTCCCTATATTCTCTTACATGAACCAAATCAGCTGCACACAGAAACACAAATTTCCACCACACTGGATTAGTTTACATCTGGAATTTTCTGTAAAACATATATTTTCAAGTCTTCTCCTCGATTTTAAACCCTTATCTCAAACTAAATCTCAAAAGTTGTGCCAACTATAGCGATCAATTGCTCAACTTCCCTCCGGCGTCTAAAAGTAAAAGTGTGCAGTCAAAATGTCAAAAGAGCAGATTGTAGCAGAACAGTAATGAGCGGAAACACAGTTTCCATGACACTTGGGTGCTTGTATGCCACCAACTGGCGCCTGCAGCTATTTCGATTTTTTCTATTTCCGTGTTGGTTTGTCGTCGGAGACAAATGCAACTTAATCAAGAGTATCGAATTCACCCCTCCCTTTCCTTCACATAATAGCATAATTTGCACAGTGCTTTTATAAATAAATTATCTTGCAAAAATATCAATATCATGAATCAATGAAAGGAGATTCTGCTGTGCCATTCTGGCCAGAGATTCACACATTCATTCACAGCAACGTACATCAGACTTAATGGGACTCTTTACTGTAACAAATGCATCCATTAAACCCTGAAGATAAATAACACACAATATAGCGCTGACCTAAAATTCTGCTTCTTAGCATATTGTCTGTTTAAGCAGCTGCCAATATTAATGTGCGGATTTACTCCAGTGATCTATCACCTGTAGTCCAAACCTCCATAGGCATTTTCACCACTTTATAAATATTACATCTGTACACACACACACACACACACACACACACACACACACAGCACAGGAACGCCTGCCAGCAGAACGCAAAAGACTAGAAGTTTTAAAAGTAGCGCCTGCAGCACAATGTTCCTGTTCCTGCTGTTGAGCTGCTGCTGCTCAGAGCATGGTGAGACCAAAATGGAAGTAAAGGATGATAGACATGAGAGGCAAAAGATTAAGGGCCTTTGATGTTCATTTCCATGTGTGTGTGTGTGTGTGTGTGTGTGTGTGAGACTGGCAGGAGGCGAGAGCAGGAACATTTACTTCCCCCTTTTGACTCCGTGTGGTGCTTGTGACCTTTAGCTGTGAGGCATTTGAACTCTCCGCTCTATTTGAACCTTCCAGACTAAACTGAGCTTGAGCAGATCCCGATCTGTCTCTCACAGTGTGTGAGCGCTTGTTTAGCTTTAACCAGGGGGTTGATTGATGTCTTTTTGTCAAACCTTTTTTTGGAAATTGGGGAAACTCTGTTTTAACCTCATAGTAGCCATTTTTTTAAACTTGACCTCACTGTGTAAAGTGACCTGTGGTGACCTCTAGGATAATCACAGCCTCATGAACTTTACAATTACAAACTAGAGACCGAGGGCATTCAGAGGATGGATGGCTTTCCTAGGTATATTGACAATAAGGGGGTTTCTGTGCAGTTTCCAGAACTGAAGTGCTCGCCATCAATTGCCGAAAAATGCAATTCTTGAAGAAATCTCAAATTATCGAAAGTTTTTGATACCAAATCACAGCATGGCTTTTTTATGGTGTTCCTTAAAGTCTTGGTGTCTTAATGTAGTATTTTGAAGGGATTATTGATAATTTTTATCAATTTCCGAGTGGTAAAAAACGGTTAAATTTAGCACCCAATCTGTATAAGAAATGGTATCAACCTAAAAATTGCTGCAACAACTTATGAGACATAATAGAGCATGGGGATGGCCATCATATACTTCTCTCATAATGCTCTAAGCCTGTATAAACTCTCACAATTCATTTTAATGAATTAATTCATGTTTATTACAGATTTGACACACAGCACTGGGATCTCAAATTAATCCTCAGGTTGCCAGCTTTAAGATGATGTACACCACTTCTATGGGACATCTACGGCTGACCTGCTATGTTCACCTAAAGACCCCCTGTGCCCCCTTAAAAAGACACAAATGGGTCTATGGTAAAGAGGTTTTCTTTTCTGGACCTAGATTCAGTTGTCATACATTTGGCTGTTCAGATTGTTCCCTACAAAACCATTACTGTGCATGAAACGAGCTAGATATAAAAAAAAATTGCCTTAACGCAAAGTTTGTGAACTGCATGATGATGCAATGCTGAGGGTTTGTTTTGCTTTTTTTTGTCCTGGGGCCAATTTGGAAAAGCTGAGAAATTAGGGGTGACATTTCGTTCAAAGTTTAGCTATTCCCTGATTTGAATTTTAGATATTGTCAATGTTATCCCAAAATAATTGCATTTTAAAATCCTCATTTAGCCCGAGGCACTGTGTGAAATACTGGGCCAAGTTTCTGAGTGACTGCACAAACCCATTTGTAGACTGATTTGCAGCAAGATGGTGAAATACCGATGGGGACAGAACAGTTAAGTGAGAGTGGTAAACAATCTAATTTCCAAAGGCTCTGTTTCTATTTAATCTGGAAGTACGTGATTGTTTGCGATACCTCGACCACTCGGGGATCTTTGCCCCCCTCTCGCCGCGCTCCAGCTCAGATCAAAGAACAGACAGATTGACAGATGAGTTCTCACACATGCTTCCATCAAGGATGCTGGGGGAGCCGCAGCAACTCGCTACTTCCTTCTGCAACAGAGAGAAGAAAGGCCAGGCGCAGTTGCTCGTTTTCCCCATTGATCAGCAAGCAAAACAGACTCCATTAGGGCTCTGGATGATAGGAGGAATCATTAAGGAGTAGAGCGATGGGGAGGAAAGGATTGCCGGGCTCCAGTAAAGTGGGTTAGAGGAAGGATCCCTGGAGTTTAAACTCCTCACTGTCGTAGCTCGTAAACCTGCTCTGATCAATGGATAACATGCCGATGTGTGTGTATGTGTGTGCATGAGCAATTATGTGTCTGTGGAGGGACAGAGGAAAACTACTTGGATTGGGAGAATGTGCTATAATTTGCAGAGGCATTAGTTCAGAATCACAATTTTAAGGGGTTGGGTCACCCAAAGTACTCACTCAATTTCTGCCTCCACCCCAATAACATGGTGTTAATTGGAATTTTGTTTGTTTGTGCTCACAGCATTGAAAAAGTATATTAAAAAATCCTTTCCCAGACACAATGTCCACTGAACACACTGTCGTAGTTTCCATTGGGACTACTTCTCTGGTAGAAAGCGGTTCTAATAAATAGTGTTGACAGCTTGTTCTGTTGATTTCCACTGCTGTGAACACCACAGGCGAAATTCCATTGAACCCATAGACTTTATATAAAGATGGACGATGTGTCTCAACTTCCTCCCACTGTACAGAAGTGAAGCCAAAATATCCTGGATACGGGACCTGCCATCTTGAGATTTTGACATAATTTGGAGCCAGAGTCTGCGCAGTAGTGATAGGGTGGTGGAGCCGCAGTAACAAGGTCACCCGCCCGAACCAATCATGAGCCGAGCACGGCTGCAACTTGTCAGCGAGAGAGACTGCCAATCTTGACGTCTCACCCCCTTTTTATAGCATCAAATAACTAATTAAAACTTATCAGAAAAATTAACACTTGGACATACTGTACATCAGTGTGATAAGAACTACCTAAAATGACAGAAACCATCTTTGGGAAAATAATATTTCACGTATACTCTAGCCTTTTTAGTTTGGCCCATGTCCCATCTGCTAACATGGAGAGGGTGGGATTTATGACCTATACTGCAGCCAGCCACCAGGGGGTGATCAAGATGTTTTGGCTTCACTTTTGGGGAGCTGTCATGTCCATACTTGCCGACCTTGAGACCTCAAAAGTAGGGAGGATTTCAAAACCAAAGGGGGGTCTTTGTTTCCTTCATTCTGGTGACTTTTAAAGAATGGAAATAACAAAATAATAAGTACACTGCAACAGCATTTTTGCTAAATAGGCCTACTTTTAATTTTACTTTTAATTCTCAGGAAAGAAAACGGAATAATTCGCCCCTCTGATGTGAACTTGTATGAATCTCTGGTATAAACTAGGCTAATATTCATACATTTTGATTTATTCTATCATTCATTTTTAGTATAGCATAGTAATAGTTTAGTATAGTACTCTCCATTTCTCACTCACTGAAGGCCATTTCAGACGTAATGCAACAACGGCACCACTCTGCTCTGAAACCTGTTATTTCCAATGGCTTGCGCCACGCCACGCCACGCCACGCCACGCCACGCCACGCCACGCCACGCCACGCCACGCCACACCATGCCAGCTTTGCTGTGTAGCTGTGATGTGCGGCGAGTGCAGCTCAAACCGTGCCGCGGTGTTACGAGCAGCTCTCCTCCATCGGGAAATGATATTTGGTGTAGCTCTATTGCCATCCGGAAGGAAACAGTAGGGCACAGTGCCAGAGACAGGTTGAGATGAGGAAAATTCAAAAAGAAATGTGAAAAATTGCCATAAATCGGGAGAAATGCGGGAGAATTGTGACCCCGGGAGTAAAATGGGAGGGTTGGCAAGTATGGTCATGTCATCCATCTTTATATACAGTCTATGATTCCACCACACCTAGGTAGAAAATTCAAAAATGTACTTTGTATTTAAAAAAATATATGGTGAAATAAAACCAAAACAATCTGCATGGCTAGATACCACTAGCGGTATGTTAAAATATACTTTGTTTTGTATTTTTGGTGTACCAACCCTTTAATATTGTTGGAGTATTTTATTGTGAAGTAAATACCACTAGCCTTCAAGATACACTGCAGATTATTTGGAGTGAAACAAATCACAGAAACCAAAATGGAAATTACTTAGACACCGCCACACTCAGGTAACCAAAGTGACATTGAGCTAAACTGGTGTGGCTGATTGATTCTTATCGCCTGTTTGCATATAAGTGTGCATGCAATCATCTGTGTGTTTGTCTAGCATCTGGGGGGCTATAGGTTACTCTATATGACATTGATTAGCCATTAACCCAATCCTCCCTTTAGTCCAGCCGCTGACATCCCCTATGGGTGTTTCAGGGATGTGTGTATATGTGCATTAGAGGGAAACCTATAGGGATACGTTGTTAATTCCACTGATCGACAGACTCCATTACATAGCTGAGGGGGGAGAATCCAGCAGCAGGAAGCCGATGAAGCCTGTGCCTTTGAGCCACGCTGACTCCATGATGGAAAGTCAATCGCCAAAACAAACTTTGTATTATTAGAGCGTTATCACCTCCATCCGTCTTCTCTTTTGCTGAAAATCAAATGAACGGAAGGGAAAACTGAGCCGACAGCTGACGGGGGGGGGGAAGAAGAGCTGAAGGGAGATGCGGGGATAAAAGCAAATTCAATGAGACAAAATGAGCAGAGAGGAAGAGAGAGGAAGGGAGAATGTGGAGGAAAAAAACGGGCGGAAAGAGAGAGATGCATGGAGGGATTGGCGTGGGGAGGAGAGTGGATGCCATACCCCAGATGCCATGGCTCAGATCTGCTCTGTGACTCATGCTAGCTCACTGTGAACAGATGGTTTCTATGGTGCATGTGCGCACACAGATATGCACAAACGTGTACGCACACAAGCACACACTAGTAGAGAAGCAAATTAGATGGGCCAATTAGATATGGCTGCCATTCTGCGGCTGAGGAGAGAAAAACTAACATGGCAGAGGCTTATTTGAAGCAGCAGAGCTGTGACAGTGAGGATGGGCTCAATGGGCCTGTTCACTAACTGATAAACTCACAGTATTTTACCCAGCTCCATGTTAATCACTGTTTATCAGATGGTCCAGACTGACAAAAACACAGGGGATGTGAAAACAGGAGCATCAAAAATCAGATAAACATGTAAAAATGATACTTATGCTAAAAAGAGAGCCATGGTCATCTAATTTTCCTCAAATAATTTACACGACAGCATCCCCGTTTGTTCCTCATCCCTTCTCCTACAGCGCAGCACTCTCTTCTGTCTACATTGCCAGTGAATTACTTTAGCTTCTACCTACAAGTGAATAACTTCTGTAAATATGCTTTTCATGGTTTGTGAGAGAACTTCATCAATAACGCTGTGCAAAGGATTTTTAGAATGAGGCAAAATGAGGAATTAGCTAAACCATTTTGTCAAGACATGACACTATTTGGGAGAATATATTAAATTGTATTTGCCATGTTGCGTTTAGATCTGCTTGAAAAGTAGCTAGATGTTATCCAAATGTTGAGGTATTGGTTATAGCCACAGACTGTATATAAGAAGTGGACGTAGCAACTGTGACATCACCTATTGGTTTGTGGTCTGCAGTTCTGAAGCCTTGAGTTCGGCATTTTGGCCGTCACCATGTTGATTTTTTGCAACCAGAAGTGACACGAGAGGGTGGAGCTAAGTACGACCGCACATTGAATAAGATGTTTTCATGTTATAAAATTGTTATAAATAACTTTGATGAACTGGAAACACACTGTGAAAGGTCTAAGATGAAAACAGGGACATATAATTGACCATAGGGTCATAGGGACCACAGGGACCATAATTTACTAAATGAACATCATGCTGTATTGAAGAAGACTTGAAACTCATGTTTACAATGTTTACTGAGGTAATAAATTGAGTGAGAAGTAAAGTCATTTTCTCATAGACTTTTATACAATCAGACTTATTTTTGCAACCAGAGAAGTCGCCCCCTGCTGGCTATTAGAAAGAATGCAAGTTTAAGGCACTTCAGCATTGGCTTCACTATTCAGACGCGGAGGTTGCCCATCACTGCTTATAGCCCTGGTTCATTAGTTGTGTGTTCTTTCGAGTTTTTTGTCTTTCATTCTTTTTGTTTTAGGTTTCAAGCAACTCATGGAACTGGATTGTAACTCACAATATAAGCATCCATGTAGCCTATAAAACTGTCCATCAGTGCCTTGTTCGAGGACACTATAACAGGGCTGATTCTGGCTGTCACTAGGGTTTGAACACATTCTCACATTCTCTCCTGATCGGACTGATTTTGGGCAGCATTACTGGATCTTCAGCCAAAGAAAATCTTTATCTCCAGGCATGCTTTTGAGACCTTAATGGTAAAAGTAGGATTTATTCAAATGTCATACTAATGCCACTCGAACGGTTTGCTGGTCTACAACGAAGTAGCGTCGCTCTCTTGTTGACCATAAGCGGAGAAATACTCTGCATGTCCCGGCATGAGCCGTCAGCTCCAGTGTTCTCCAATCTATCTCACAGTCTGCAGTCTCTGCATGGCCATTACTATGTGTTTTATGTATGCAGCTTTAACCTTGACCTTCACACACACATCGCTGCAGACGCACAACGGTGTACTTTGCGTTTGCAGACCTTATTGTTGCCAGGAGGAGTTAATCAGTCTAGACACAGTTTGACAGCTGTTATGAAGTTTTGAGTTAAGATATTGTTTCTTTTAAAGGGACTGTTTGTAAGAATCAGAAATTGCTCGTTAACAGCAACACCTGTGGCCGTTAAGTCAACGAAAGTCAGCATCCTGTTGATCGCGCTCGCTCTACATGAACGAGCATCGTTCCAAACAGTGGTGCGACACACGTCAACAAAAACCATAATATCACTCTATATTTCACCTGCTTGGCAGTAATGTTAGCTGACCAGACAAAGGTCTCTCCATAAATCACTGCCTAACTTTGAGGTTTTGGTGCTTCTGTGTAGTTCGTGTTGGAGTCTCATCTGAACAGTGTAGCCACACAGGAGCGCGCATGGGACACCGACCCGGATTGATTTATACCTGTAAGAAGTTACAAACAGTCCCTTTAATAACTCCAAATCCATGAAACTAATTACTTGACACCCACATCTTGTCATCCTCACAAACGCTGACACCGATTTGCATATAATTAAAGCTTGTTTCACTTTTAAGTGTAATATATCATATTGTATTTTTTGCAAACCTTGAGCATTTTGGCACATGTTCTGGCACTAAATAAGTACACACCGATCTGCTTGGAGATACAGTTTGGCAAAATGTTGTGTATACAGATTTTTATATTTCTCTCGTGACAGCATGAAATTTTATGCAGACTATGCATGGCATATACTGTGAGCATAGCAAAAATATGAAAGCTCACAGGATTAATAGGGAATAAAGTGTCCCTTGCTTTATGACTGATGGATGAAGAGTGACAGCTAGACAGTTTCAGACTGCTTCAAATGAATGACAGAAAGCAACGTTTAATAAGCAGAACAAATTTTAGGCTCTGATGGAAGACTAAGTTAATTACACACCATGTCTCCTGTATTGAACAGCGCTGAATGAAGCTGACATCCGTCTGTGAGAACATGTCGTCTAATTAAACAGGCACACTGAAGGTTAGACTGCAAAATCAACTAAGATGATAAAATCAGTGTATACTGTATATCTCTCTTCAAACAACTGAAAAAGTCTCTGTGTGGTAGTAGATTATTTGAATTGTGTACACCACACTTTCAATTTCTAGTTGTATCCATACACACTTTGTGTAAATTTCTATACAATATGTTGAGATCACTCATTAATATGACTTTGATTCAATAAACGTCTTCAAACACATTACACTGTAAAAAAATAAATAAAAATATGGCAGCAGGGAAGCCGGAAATGTCTTTTGAAAAACAGAACATTTTTGTCAAATAAAATAAATAAATAGATATACCGTAAAAAAACCAAAAAAAACGAATTATCTTTATAATAATAAAAATGTATTACTGTAATTTTCCAAGAAATGTCCCTATAATTCCATGAAATATTTTACTTTTAACTAGGGCTGTCAATCGATTAAAAATATTTAATCGCATGATTGTCCATTGTTAATCACACATTTTTTATCTGTTCAAAATGTACCTTAAAGGGAAGTATTGAGTATTTAATACTCTTATCAACATGGAAATCAGCTAATATGCTTGCTTTATGCAAATGTATGTATACATTTATTATTTGAAATCAATTAACACAAAACAATGAAAAATATTGTCCAGAAACCCTCACAGGTACTATATTTAGCATAAAAAAATATGCTCAAATCATAACATGGCAAACTCAAGCCCAACAGGCAACAACAGCTGTCAGTGTGTCAGTGTGCTGACTTGACTATGACTTGCCCCAAACTGCATGTGATTATCATAAAGTGGGCATGTCTGTAAAGGGGAGACTCGTTGGTACCCATAGAACCCATTTTCATTCCCATATCTTGAGGTCAGAGATCAAGGGACCCCTTTAAAAATGGCCATACCAGTTTGGTGTTTGGAGCGTTATTTAACCTCGTTCACTACAAGCTAGTATGACATGTACCAATGTCCAATGGATTCCTTAGGTTTTCTAGTTTCATATACCAGTATCTTCACTCTTGATTTAAAACTGAATCCACTACAACCTACAAAAGATCGATTGAGTTAATGCGTAATAGAAATTAGTGAATTTGTGCTAATGCGTTATTATCCTGTTAACTTTGAGAGCCCTGCTTTTAACATACATCAATTGTTAGAATACAGTCCTACACCTCTAACAAACAGGATAAATTTCTTTAAAAAATTATAAAGAAAGCTTAAGTACAGATAACTACTTTTACATAAAGTACCGCAATTCTAAGACCATTTACATCTAAAAACACAAAAAAACATGTAATTTTACTTTAAAACACAAGTTTACAATAATTATTAGAAGTCTGTCTTATTGGGTTTAAAAAAAAATGTAAATACATAAAAGGGATACATAAGCAGTAGTCGCTTTAGATATTCCTTTATGTCAAAATGTATTGAAATTGATGGTAAAAAGTACACTATAGATATAAATGCTAGCACAGATGCCTTTATCTGTGATTTCTCACTGCTCACGTTGCTGCCTCACCTTATACTAGTGATGCATGTTACATTCCCAAAAGCTTCATTAGTCAACTCAGAGCTCCTCCAGGAGTTGATTAGTGAGGCTGTTTACAGCTTTTCCTCCTCATGAACCAGTCAAGGGCATGGCCAGTGTGTTGGGCCAGATATTGGACAGAGCACTGCACCTCTATTGCTACTGAGCTCTGCAATCACTGCGGTCAACATCCTCTATGCGAAGACTTCAACTGGTTAGAAACTTAAAGATAAGAACTGCATTTGTAAATAAAGGATAAATCTTCGACATTGACCTCAAATGCTTTGACTGGTGCTCCGTTTTCTGAGTCGACACAGATCAATTGGCTGGTTGATATGAGCTGAGACGCGCTCATTAGTCAAAGGTCAAGTATGTAGGAAACAAATTCCCAGAGCAGAGAGAGGAAGAGCAAATGATGGCGTAGGGTAGTCAGACATAAAATAATGAAGGAATGCTGTGAATGATAAAAAAGGAGAGTGCCATTCAGGGGCTTATAGAAAGAGAGAAAAAGGAATGTATTTCAATACCAGTAAAAGTAAGCTGGTATGCATCACTGATTGGCAAAATGCCAGCCGATAATGGATAACGGAGTGTGAGGAGGATAGGAGAAGAGGGAAGGAAGAGGCTGGCTGTATGGGATCAGGATGAAGCAAACAAAAGAATATAAAAAAAGAGCTACAAAGAGGAGATGGTGGCAAGCCTGGTGTATTATGAAGACGGATGAAAAATACCAAAGATATTAAAAAGGGATCTGCAGCTGAGAACAAAAGGCACCAGGTTTTTTTCCAGCTCAGTAGGAGGCCATTTTTATTGGAGCAGCTTGCACCTCACAGCAAAACTAATGCCAGTAGAAAAACGCTGACTCGTATATATCTGAGTCCTATACACAGACTGAAGAGGAAACGGGTCAGAGGTTTCCCTTATAGTGTATAAGGAAAAAATAGCAATGTAGCTGCACGTCACTCGAGTATCAGTATTAATTTGATTGTAAAAAGGCAAAATTCAGACCTCGGAGTTGTTTCATTTGACTGTAGCGTAAACCGTTCTGTGCTTGTCAGCGAAATCACGTTGACATTCTGCAAAATAAACCCCCCTGCTTTAGGGAGGAGGAATTGATAACGATGCAGTCCGTCCAGGTTGCATACACGCAAACACTGTGAACTGGAGCCACTGCACAGCTTGCAGGTGCTGACATGCCAAAGAAATAGCTTTTATTCTTCAAAAACATATAGCCCCTGGGAAATAAGTGAAATTGTACTGTATGCTTTAGAGAAAAAAAAACAGCATCTGGTACACAAATGGACTCATTGGGATATTTAGGGGATAGCTGATAAGCTGGTGGTGGGTTTGATGTGGAGGGATGGGGAAGTTATATACTGTAGATCCTAACCGATTTTATTTGAATAATATTTCATGAGCATTTCTATGTTTAATACAGTGGTGGAAGAAAATACTTAGATCCTTTACTTAAGTAAAAGTAACAATTCCTCAATGTAAAAACTATATAATACATTATTTCACAGTGATTTTAAAATGTTATGCAGACAAATCTTATCCTACGTCAATAAGAATTCTTATTTTGCAGTTAATTTTTTGATACAAAAAAAGCACACTTATTCTTAGAGAAAGAAAATGCTTTATTTTGGCAGTTTATTAATCCATGGGAGACACGTTATTTAACACCAGGGCTGTAGTACTCGAGTCCGGACTCGAGACCGAGTCTGCTCTGGACCCGTTCATGTGAGTCACTCTGTTTGTCACTGTTAGTAGAGACTTCAGTCTGCAGTGTAGTTACTTCACTAAAACACCTGAGAATTGGACGGTATAACATTGGGCTTCATGATCAAAGACATTTTTTGCAACACATCTACACTTCTGTCCTCTGTCTCCGTCCGTCTATCCTAACTCGTTAATCATTAAATTAGCATTAGAAAGACACGACTGCTTATTATGGTCTTGACTCGGACTCGACTGGACCTGGTCTTGGACTTGACTAAGTTGGACTTGAATACAGCCCTGTTTAACACAGGTTAAAACAGCTATGACTGTAGAATAAGCCTTTGTCACAGCAGGCATTTTAACTTGTCATAGTAGGAAAAGCAATAACTTTATAACTCCTCTATTTCAGTAAGTCATGAAAGTTTGACAGTGAGCCTGGTGTGTAGGCCTAACATGGTCTCTTAAGTCCCAAAGTATGGATTTATATGCATACAGGCAATAAATTTGTTATTTTAGAAGTTGACAATATTGAATTTTACAATGATACATGCACCAGTACTGCTTGCCTGGCTACCTTATATGTACCATTAATTTTTCTTTTTATCTTTTTCAAGAATTGGCAAGCATTCTCTGTCAAATGACAGCACATATTCTTTTTAAGCGACCATAATGAGTCAATGTCAAACCAACTTCCCACTCCCCATTTACAACAATATTGGTAAAATGCAGCAAATGTTTGGGGGAGCAAATGAAAGAGGGGTTATATGTGGCGGTTTGTGTTTTTATGTCTGCACTTTGTATATGCAGAGGGAGAAACAGACTTATGTCACCAAACCAATGGCAAAGCTGCTCGTCTGAATAGATGAGGCAGTGTATTATTCTAATCCTGAGTGCCTGAGGGACTTGGCTTTAACATAAGACAATACAGACCAAGAGAAACACTTGATAACTAAATTTTCTAGGGGATTTCTTTTGCCGTCACATTTTCCAAAATGTACTGATCTCCGAGGACGAGGAGAGATTGCGCTACATGGCTTAATCAACACTCTCGTGGCTTTTTACAGGCAGCTTTACATTAAGTTGTTTGTCCTTGCTCGTCGCAGGAAGAAGGTGGAGGAGTGCAGGCAGTCTGTTGTGTCATTATTGATCGGGGGGGAGATGAGCAGGATATACGCAGTGTGTGAGAGTGTGTGCTTGCAAGTGTGTAAACTATCTGCCAGTCATTTAATAGATTATAGCTGCAATACAGGCCAGGATGAGCGATAATCAGCGTGTTTATGTGTGAGTGTGCATTGTATTTTCCTGTGTGCTCATGTGTAAGTGTCCCGGGGTAAACGTGTGTGTCAGACTGTGTGTGTGTGTGTGCAGGATAAGTGTGCTGCTCCAGGTTAACAAAAGGAAGATTGAGAGCAGCAGCAGTGAGACCCAGAGGTTACAAACCATTTCTCAGTCCAGTGAACCTAAATTCAGACATAAAGGCCTATCAGACTGTACGATATATATATGTGATTCTAAAATGGCAATTGAGATAGAGCAAATCAGAAAGAGAAGATTACCTATATAACATATACAGTATATATAACATATCTACTATGAATGAAAAAAAAACATATAAACACAATAATTCTGTGTATTTCAGGTCTGAGTGTGAGCGAGGAGCCTCCTCTTCACAGAGTGACCACCAGCCCTCCGTCGACAGACCACCAGAGAGGGGCACCATGTCGCAGCAACAGCCTCCAGCCGCCTTCTACCCCAGCCCTGCCGCGGCGCTACCTGCCCGCCCAGCCAAGGAGCTCCCCTGGAGGTCAGTCCAAGTTTTTGTATGAGAACAGAGCATGATTCACGGTTCGATTACAGATGTTTGTTAGTAACGCTCTATACTATCAGATTTTTGTGAGAATTTTCTGTAATTTGGCTCAGCATCATTTCTACATGGACTAAATTCAGTCAAGATGTGTATTTCAGTTTGTGCAGGAACCAGTGGGCCAATGCTTAAGTACCTTAAACTTGCATTCTTTCTAATAGCCAGCAGGGGGCGACTCCTCTGGTTGCAAAAAGAAGTCTGATTGTATAGAAGTCTATGAGAAAATGACCCTACTTCTCACTTGATTTATTACCTCAGTAAACATTGTAAACATGAGTTTATGGTCTCAATCGCTAGTTTCAAGTCTTCTTCAATACAGCATGATGTTCATTTAGTAAATTATGGTCCCATTTAGAGTCAAATAGACGATAAAGCAGGGTATGCTTTAGAGAGTGGCTACCTTGTGATTGACATGTCGCAACCACGGCGTTGTCCAGTGCGTTTTCAGTTCATGAAAGTTAACTGTAACATTTTGGTCACCTAATAATGTCTTATTCAGCGTTCCGTTGTACTTAGCTCCACCCTCTCGTGTCACTTCTGGTTGCAAAAAAACAAGATGGCAAAGGTCAAAATGCCGAACACAAGGCTTCAAAACCGTAGTCCACAAACCAACGGGTGACAGCACGGTGACTACGTCCACTTCTTATATATACAGTCTATGGCAGGAACACTGAAATGTGTTCATAAAAGGGAATTAGGCAGTGAACTCCCCCCTGCATGTGAGAGCAAGAGAAAAGCAATTTTTCACCAGCAACAGATTGCGTCCTATTGTCACATGCTGTTGTCACATATGTGGTGAACAATTTAATAACCAGCAAACCATACATGATGTATTATGTATGTACTGGCATTCAGAAGCAGAAGCGTTGTAAGTGTCAATAGTAAACAACAGGTTTTATAATCTTGGGAATCAAAGAGCAAGCGCGTATGTTCTACAATACTGCACAAATGTTAAATATTTATATTGTGAGAAATCCATGATAGAGGAGGCATAGTGTTCTCACTGCATAAACAACATAGCTCTTATTTTATAAACCTAACTAAGCACGAGCTGCTTTCAGGGGTTGTTGAAAGTAATTTTTGGAAATCCTTGAACACACTAACTTAACATTTGGACACTTCTCGAGGCGGCTGTGGCTCATAGGGTAGAGCAGGTTGTCCACCAATCGGAAGGTCGGTGGTTCGATCCCCGGCTGCTCCAGGTCACATGTCGATGTGTCCTTGAGCAAGACACTTAACCCCAAATTGCTCCCGAAGGCATAGCCATCGGTGTGTGAATGAGTATTTAGATTAGATCCTGATGTGCAAAGTTGGCACCTTAGCAGCCTCTGCCATCAGTGTATGAATGGGTGAATGCTGACATGTAGTGTAAAGCGCTTTGAGTGGTCGGAAGACTAGAAAAGCGCCATATAAGTCCAAGTCCATTCTCTTCACGTACAAGATCACTCACACAAAGTTTTAAACGTTTAGAGATATCCAAAGGTGGAATTGCCTCTCAAGTGTTTCGGCCATTTATTCTAGTGTAGGCTACTCCTGTTCATGATGACACTTCCTCATGTCCTA
This sequence comes from Sebastes umbrosus, assembly GCF_015220745.1. Classification (NCBI taxonomy): domain Eukaryota; kingdom Metazoa; phylum Chordata; class Actinopteri; order Perciformes; family Sebastidae; genus Sebastes; species Sebastes umbrosus. The sequence continues at coordinate 15,130,618 of NC_051285.1, read as the reverse complement.
GAAAATGTTCAAATAGGCCTATACCATGTTAAAAAAATGCTTTTAAAGCTATGCGGTAAAGTATCACAAGCACAAACACCACACATTTAACATGTTTTATGAACTTGTCGGGTCAGAACTGTCCTGGTTGACGGTGCCAACGCGGTCTGTTCAGAAAGCGAGGAGGCGCACAGGCTGTGATACTTTTCACACGGTTGTATTTTTCACACATGGAAATCAACACCAGAAGGCCTGTAATATATCACACTTCTCTCGCTCATGCTTATCTCATGTCTTTAAACTTTTATAGTGGTTGATTGAATAAAAAAACAGAACGCTGCTATCTTTGCTGTAGCTTAGCGGGGGAAAACACATTTTAGACAGCAAAACATGCAGAGATCATTCTTGAGTTGTTGTCAACAGGTTTCCCCCCCTGCGGGTCTGTGTGTTAGGGATGCAGACAGTGTAGCGGCTGTGAGAACATTTTTCTCACCTTGTGTTTCTGTAGGCCTGAGCTGATTTTAAATGTGCTGTAAATTATTGATGAAGGAATACCTGAGGAGTCCCTGTCAGCCTGCAAGTCGTGCACAGACGCTATTTTTTATCTGTACTATACTGTATATATAATATTTTCTATCTCAATACAGCACAGACTCACATTTTGTTAGACATGCACACACACGTCTTATCAGTCGACAGACACCTCTGTCCGACGTTGAGCAAAGGAAAGTGGTCGTGTCTAGAAGGTAACCCATATGTTGCAAAAATCCCAGGAGATGGTTAAGGTTTGGCATTGACTGCATTGTAAATTATGTTTCGAGGGGAAACATATTTTGTCGCGGATTACGTTTGTTTTTCACGTATTAAAAATACTTTTCTAATGATAATCCTTGGAAGTCCATGTACGGAGGACGTCGGTGTGGTGGATAGGTCAAACAAACACAGGACTTTCACCCAGGTCCTGTGTTTGTCCTGTGTGAAACCAAAAGTCAACGTTCACTTATTTTAAAATGCGTCCATAGCTTAATAACATAACAAATTGTATAATTTTTCAGTCACTTTAAGCCAAACCATGATGTCTTTTACTAAACCTAACCAAGGAGTTTTGTTGCCTAAACCTAACCGAGTATTTTTCTTGCGTTTTTGTTTTGTTTTGTTTCAATTTCGTAGTCATTTTGAGCCAAAACATGATGTTTTTTACTAAACCTAACCAAGTAATTGTTGCCTAAAGGCATGGTCACACATGCGTGAAATTAACATTCACTTTCATATGCGAGCAAAGGGACTAAAAAACATTTGCTGCCGGTTGCTAAGCATATTCACATCTTCGCATTCGCATGGAGTACAACTTTGGTGAACTTTCAGTTTTATTTTGTTTCAGTTCACAATGTTAACCACGTGTTAAAAAACAGTTTAACACTGCAACCGTAATCTTGGAGAAAATATGTTTCCCTTGAAACGTAGTTGAGAATGCTGTTTAGTTGTATGGGAACCTAATTTTGTAGGAGACAGGGTTGTATCACACAAACATGTGGGCATAATGCTCAAGCTCAATTACAATTAAAACATGCTGACTTCCCTGCTAGCCACACAGTTATAATAGGTTCTTTTTCATTTGCAAAGGGCAAAAGAAATTGATTCTGGCATGCACAGTATTGACCAAAGAACAGAGGCATTGGGGGCATATCCTAAACAGCTGCACAAGAGATAGCAGCGCCCTGACCTTTTGATTATTCACAAGCCCAAAGTTCATCTAAATTGAATTTTGACTGCTAGTGGCGGATCTGCTGTGCCTCAGAGCTGCTACCGTGCCTGTAGACTGTAGTCTTGTTACATTATCCAGCACTTAACCTTTGTTTACATCCATACTGCAGAATTCATTATTGGTACTATGTATGCACTGTCAAAATGTTGTTTATTCACAATTTGCTACTGTTTTTCTATCATTCCCCCTTTGGGATAGATAGATAGATAGATATTTTAATAAAAAATAAACCAATTAACAAAATAATGCTTGTGGGCAAGCAGAATCTCTTGCAGGAATAGCACTAAGTCTGCCCTGATGCAGTTAACCTAGTGGAAAGGTGTTCTTTAATATTCACTCCAGCTCAAAATCACCATCAATCCAAAAAGTTAAAACACTAAAGAAGTCTCCAAAGGGCCTAAACACCAGAGTTTCTGGCTGAATCTGCTAAAATGAGGTCTGCATTAAGTGAAGGAAGGATCAGAGTGTCCTGGGCGTTTGTTTTTCCACCTCTCTTAAGCCCTACAAAATTACGTTCCCATAAAACTAAACTGCATTCTCAATTACGTTTCGAGGTAAACGGATTTTCTCCCGGATTACGGTCACAGTTTTAAACACTTGGTTAATATAGTTATTTGAAACAAAATCTCAACATAAAAGAATGCAACAAAACTATAATTTTAGTAAAAATACATAAGGGTTTGGCTTGAATCAGGCTGTTCTCATACACTGTTCGTGGCTATACCTATGAAAAGTGATGCACTGTTATTTGTATATATCCCACAAAATCAATTTGTATGTAATCCACGTAATTGTGAACCAGGAAGTATAGCAACAAACACTGCGTGGGGACCAGACTTTCACCCAGGAGACTGCTGTTCGTACCCTGTGCGAAACCAGAAGTCAACATTGATTTATTTGTCAGGTAACTTCTGTCCTTAAGTTACGCCACTTCCGGAGTTATTTTAACCCAAATCATAATCTTTTCCTAAACCTAACTAAGTAGTTTTGTTACCTAAACCCAACCAAGTAGTTTCCTGTGAAGACTAATGAGCGGAAATTGACACACGTTGCTGGACATTTGTAGGAAAACGCACAGAAAATGTGGAATAACCTTTCGGAAGATATCATACGAAGTGTTGTATGAGGATATGTTTCCTAAAATTACTAAGTTTGTTATGTTATTTAAAGGTATAATCATGGATGTATAAAGAGAATTGGATACAGCGTGTGCAGTGTTCATTCCTATGAGAGTTGCTCAGTGGCGCATTTTATACAATCATAAAATTACCGGGATTTATTATCCGGCGATCTTCCGCATCCATTGGGCCCATAGAGCAGGCGCAGTAGCGTTTCTTTTAACCCCACCTCTCATTCTCATGAACGGAGAAAGGAAAATAACATTTAGGGTATGTTACACAACTTTTAGGACCTAATGATTTAAATAAGGGCTATTCAAGTGTTCGTACTGTTAATTCACGTCTCTTTCCTAATGTAAGTGGTTTGGCCACGATGTGAAATTTTTGCTTCAAAGCCCGGCGCTCTACCTTGGGGGGCTTGAGCACGATTTGTTTATTGTTCCACTGTGAAAAAGATTTCGACAACAAAACACTAGCTCCTCTGTGGGCGCGCCACACACTTTGAGAACTACAGAGCTAAGCCTCACAGCTACCTCTTGCCAAAACATATTTGGGGAAGTGTTTGTTTACAGTAGACTTTACACTCTCAACTTCAAGTACGAGTTCAAGACAGTCTTGCTGGGTTTTAGTAACAGTACGGTGCTGTGGCAGTGTGTGTGTGTGTGTGTGTGTATGAGGGGTTCACTTGGCAGTAATGAGTCACTCTGAGAGCCACATTTGCATGACCACACCAACACATGCACAGTGAACACACACACACACACACACACACACACAGTCTCTGCAGGCCTGAAGTATCTCTCCAGGGTTATTTGGGGGATTTGTTCAGGATCAGAGGCTTCTCTCCCATTACAGGTCTAATTAGTTTCTTTTCAAGGCCTTTCTCCTTCTCTCCTCTCTGCTTCACAACAGATTCCCCGCTAACCTCCTGAAAACCTACTTCCTTATTCACTATCATCTGTTATTTTTTTTTCTCCTGGGTAAGGCATCTCACATTTATTGTTTCAAATCCAGCTACTTTCTCCACTCCCACACACACTTCCCTATACTCTGCGACAGAGTTCCTGATTGTCTTGGCTGCAAAGTGTGTATAATGTAGTGTCGCAGAGTGCAGAGGAGGTGATGGGCATGTCTCCTCCAGTATGCTCTGCCTCTCTTTGACCCAGAGTCCCGTGGGACATAGTTATAGAACGCAGCAGGGGGGAGATAGCTGGAGATGAAAGCGGGAGAGTAACAGAAAGATTGGAAAAAGTTAGGAGAAGGGGGAAAAATCAGCAAAGAAATGGAAAAGAGAGTGAGGAGTCTGCGGGGAAGGATGGTTGGTTTGTGTAGGTGGAAGTTTGATTGACATAAAGTTATATAAATATCTGGTTTTTAACATGTTTCTGCTTTGTCATCTATGTGCTTTTCTTATTCAAATAATGATTGGTTGTATCCTTGTTGATTGACAGTCGGCAGGAAGGAGTTTCAGCGGAGTTCAGAGGTCACGCGCTCTCTCCCGTCCTCCCCGAAGAGGCTGGCAGTGGTTCCTCCCAAACCTCAGTCCCCGGGTGAGTCTTTCCCCTTGTTAACCAAAACATATCACATAAAATGCCATAAGCTTCCAGCCAACCCGATCGTCTACTTTCCCAAACCTTTTCTTCTCAATCCACCTACGCCCAGAAGCATCCATTTCAAATATCTTGTGATTTGATCCGTGCAGTCTGTGCCTTTCTTCCTCTTGGCTCTGCAGTGGTAAAAATCATTTTCTCACAGGATTGCAGAGGGCCTCCCCATCTTTTTCCCTGACACACATCTCCTCAGGCTACACCTCTTCTTTGCTCACTTCACTATTTTCACTACAGCGCTGCCGTTACTGTTCCCTTTGCTGCATCCTTTGCTGGACCTCGTCTCCTCCCACGCAGTCGCAAAATAAGAACATGTTCTTTCTCTCTGATTCTCAGCACGGTAGCTTTTCTGGAGGATATACAGATATTGGAAATTTGCAGCTCCTACTTGAAGCTGCTCTGGACAATGTGCCAGCAAAAATGTCAGCGTGTTGAAATGAAAATGTGCCTCATGAATAACCCTTTAACCACACACTGGCAGGAACACGCACACACACACACACACACGCACACACAGTCTCTGCACCCCTCAAGGTCTGCCATCACCTTTTCTCGTTGTTTCCTGCATCATTATTCCTCCTCCATCAACCCCTCTGCCATCATCTGCATGCTGCCTTCACACTCAGTCACATAAACTAATTTCGTATTCAGTCAACTCTCCCTAACCTTTCAGGTAGAACCTATACAGATGTCTATGTGTGTGTGAGTGAGTGTGTGTGTGTGTGTGTGTGCGTCTGCAAAAGAGGGAGACATCATTTACATAAGACTTCTAGAAGTCGTTTTCAAAGACGGGGAATCCTAATATGCCTTTGAGGCAAATACACTGATGAAGATGTAATATTGAAACATTTGCTGATATTTGCAGTTTTGCACATTTTTTAAGAAGCAAAGCCTGGATTAATAGACTCCATGAAAATACATCCTTTTTTGCACGCTTTTTATGTTTAGTTCTTGCATTTTTTAGAGAGAAATTCACCCATTTTAGGTTTGACTTGCATGCATACACTACACTAAATAGGCCTTAAACATCTGCCATCGTTACAATCATATACCTTCAGATATACCTTCCCCCCACTTCTTACTGAATTCTTTGTCTCTCTTTTCTCTCGTTTACCCATAGCGCGCCCCTCATTTCATCCCCCCACCTCCCTCTAACCGATCTTTCACTCATTACCTGGGACCCTGCACCCCCAAGCCCAGCCTCACGTTGTCATGGAGACCGTGCCTCATGCATCAGTAGGCCTAAATGATAAGGTTTACAGGCAGGTGATGTGGAGCTGCAGTGATTTCGTTATTGTGCGTGTTGCAGACACTCAGGCTCGTTTTGTCGGTGTGTGTGAACGTATACAGACGGTACATTTTAAAAGTAATGCTGTGTTCTGATGCTGCGTATCTCCGCAGGCTAGTATGTGCTCACACTACACGACAAGGTGACTCACACAGAGGTTAATCGGCCTTCTTGTATGTCAACTGCAGCTTAATGGTTGCGCCCCCTCCAAGGGAAAATGGCTTTGCCTTTATGTTATACCTCCATCATTAATGGCCTTTACTTAATGTACCTAATGTTTTCACACAAACACAATGTATACTGTAACAGTGTCTATATGTTATTGCATGCTGCAGCTCAATCATGTCTTGATAATGATCATCAGAGATTAGGTGGTCCATCACCAGGCTGGGAATTACCCCAAAGGCTTCCTCTGTAGGAAAGATTCAATTAACTTACTATCATAAATCATGTGAGCACGGTCATTAGCAATAGGTCAGGTCAAATCTCCTCTGATTTAATACTCATCTATTTCATCATTATAGATAGATAGTTAGATTTAAGAATTAGTACATGACTAATTCATGACATATGGGAGATATTCTGGCTGTATCATTTGAATATTTCTATATTTTTTTGTGATTTTCCAATAGGGGGAAAAAAAACATGCTCATGCAGACTAATTTCTAGCTAATTTAATTTTCTATGTTTGCTTTTTTCCTCTCCCTACAGTCCTGTCTGGGCAGCGGCCCGCAGCGGCAGTGCGAGGGTCAGCTCCCCCGGGGTCGCCTCTCCGCGTCGCCCCCCTGAGGCTGCAGCAGGAACAGCAGGAGAGCCTACAGAGGGAGAAAGAGGAGGCTCAACAGAAAGAGAGGGAAAGGCAAGCAGAGGAGAGAGAAAAAGAGGAGCAAAGGGAGGAAGTGAGTTTGCCGAGAAAAGCTGCAGCACCGCTTTCGGTTCAGTTTGCACTATTGTATTATATTTTATTCTTTTGTCACTCAGGTTCAGAGGCTGCAGGGACGCTGCGAGCAACAGGAGAGGCAGCTGGGAGCTCTGAGAGATGAACTGAGGAAGACCTCCTTGGGTCTGGAAGCCTTTATTATCACCACTCAGCATTACTGCCTCAAGGTAGCTTGAATAATACAATGAATACACTCAATAAAATTGTCTTACACCATAATAAGGCTATCATACTAATGTGTATTTCCCTCCACAATCCAACCTCTCACTTTATCCACTAAGGGTTAATCTATAATCCTATGTAGACAGACAACAGTGCTTCAACCTTTACATTTTTCACTCAGCCTGGATTGTAGAAAACACATGCTCACACACACATGAATGAAACCCAAGGACACATACAGTATTTAACATCATGAGGTGAGGTGAGATTCACAGTGTGGTCCACGAGCAGCAACGACGAGGAAGAGTGATTACGGCTGCAGGGTCCTCCAGAGTTCAGTGTGTCACTGTGCTGGTTTCATGCAGCTCTCTGTGTCTGATGGAACGATTTAGCCTCTGAGGTGTGATAGCTGTAATACTGCTGCCAGACTCTCGAGGGACTGTCTGACTTCTTTATGGTCACTGTCTGAGTACTGCAATCAGCAGCACACAGTGCAGATACAGTAAGACAAGAATGGTTTAAGTGTGGGCCTGTTGGAGTAGGTTTGAGCTCCCTCTGCTGGCATTAGTCAGACTCAACAGCTAGCCTGTTGTACAGCTGTATGGACAACATCATGCAGTATATTAGCCCACATGCAAGAGTCTATTATTCATATCGTTAAGCAACATCGACTGTAGTGTTTTCCCCCAAACAACTCTATAGGTATCATATTCCTCTTGTTTTTTTATTTTCTTCTTAGATTTCTATATTTCTATCTTTTTATAAACATGAATTCAAGGAATCATTGATTAAAAAGTAGGCACAGGTTTTGTTTTACCATCTTACAGTCCCACATGGAAATGAAATATATATACATATATTAAATTTCCATATATGAAATATATGTACATATGAAGTAAATACCCTTATATGGATATTTCAGATATAAAATTATATCTTCATATATCCAGAATGTATGTATGTGATAACAATATATCGCCTTATAGGTAACATATATTTGTAAATATATATATAGTTAACATATATGGTTGCAACATATAATACCAAAGATTCATCATATAGATATTTTAAATATATGTACATGTACAAATTAACTATGGATATTTCATATATGTTATAAACCTATACCTTTATACATCGAGATGATGTATGTATGTGATAACAATATATCGCCTTATAGGTAACATATATTTGTACATATATATATATATATATAGTTAACATATATGATTGCAACATATAATGCTAAAGATTCATCAAATAGATATTTTGAATATATGTACATGTACAAATTAACTATGGATATTTCATAAATGTTATAAACCTATACCTTCATACATCCAGATGATGTATGTATGTGATAACAATATGTCGCCTTATATGTAACTTATATGCTATATACATGCTAGCACATGGCTCTAAAAGTTTGCCTGATAATACTGTGGTTAATGACGAAGAAACTGCTAAACTAATAGGAAACATTCCCATCAGCCTCAGCTGTACATGTAGGTATAGTACTTCGTGCTAATTAGCATATGCTAGCACAATTAACTAAGATGATGATGAACATGGTAAACATTATCTGCTATAACAGGTTATAGGTTGAGGTTTTTAGTTTGCATGCGTACTCCAGAGTTCATTGTATAAATGGAACTTGGAACCTGCACCATGTCAAAATGTTGTTTATTTCCAATTTTCAGAGTAAAACTACAGAAGAAAACCAAAAGAAATTGTCCTTGGAAATGCAAAAGATCAGAGAGGAAATGGGTGAGTGAGAACCAACATTTGACTAAACTAACACACAATCAGTCAAATCAGGTACCAGCATAGGTGTTACCAATAACACTAACGATGAACAAGTTGTTTGACTGAGCATTTTTAATTCTGCTTTTATTTTGAAGAGATTGATAAATCATAATCTGCGTATAAACAAAAAAAACAAAATTAATTCCATATTATGGAAGTTTTATTTAGACATTTCATCTAGCTTGTGATGGAATTTTCCATCTATTCCTCGCTCGTCTGGGTCAGGAGTCAGCGTATCCCTTGTGTTGACATCGCTGGGTTGTATTCCTGTTTAGGGGGTGAGACCTCTTATCTGTGCAGCTGCTCTACAGTTAGGGAGTGGAGCCCGTTACTGGGGCAACCAAGGTCACAGAAAAGCGAAGTGTCTTGTAGTCAAAACATGGTATGTACACTGAGCACCGAGGGGTGAAAGGCAGAGTTGTGAGGCCTTCACTCAGAGAAAACCTCAATGTGGAGACCTGACAATTTTCCTTGATCAAGCTTCAATAAAACTTCTGTAGGCACAAACGGCTCCTGGGGCTCTTCCTTCTTGCTGAATGACCTGTGTATAAGAAATTCCACAACATACTGTAGCTAAAATGAAAATGAATTAACCTTGACCCCAGTTTGAATGCAGTAAAACTTCTGCGCGCTCTAATAAGAAAACACCCCTCAAATACTCTCTTCATCGTACACAGCATCCAACTCAGCGCGATGGGAGAGGCTCCATCAGGAGAAGACGGCGCTGGAGGCGACATTTGAGCGAGAGCTGCAGGAGCTGCAGCTGCAGCAGGAGGCGGAACTCGCCGCCGTGGAGGAGGGGCTCAGGAAGTGTCACTCGGCGGAGGCAGAACACCTGAAGGAGGAGCATCGCTCAGAGATGGAGGAGCTGAGGACTCAGCAGCAGGAACAGGTTAAAAGGAAGAAAGGCATCATGGGAGATGTGTCTGTTTTGTGATAGGAGATCGGATCTTCCATGTGTAATGTAATCAGTCATTAAAGTGTGTGTATGTGTGTGTGTGTGTGTTAGATGGAGGAGATGACAGTCCACCACCGGGCAGCCGTTCAGGAACTCAGAGACATGCATAACATCACCATGGCAACACTGCATGAGGAGCACGCCCGTACCATGAGAGGTGTGATTTTAGACCTCATTTAAAAACACAATATGATACCATCATTGCTAGAAACAACACAAAATCTCTTTTTCTATTGTTCCTCTGAATGTGTGTGTAGACTTAAGGAAGGCTCATGAGCAACAGAAGCTACTTCTAGAGGAGGATTTTGAGAAACTTCGGCTTTCTCTACAGGTTTGTTGCCATAAAAATGATACGTAATGGTTTATTTTTTTTTGGTTGATGCACACTAGGCGATATATGTTATTGCTTTTTCAGGATCAAGTGGATACCCTCACATTTCAAAACCAGAGTCTGAGGGACAAGGCCAAACGCTTTGAGGAGGCTTTGAGGAGGAGTACAGATGAACAGATAGTCGTGAGTTCACCTAATCTATAAAACACACTATAATACACACTATTGATATCCTTCTAAGCCCCATCAATAACCCTCTTCTTGTCTTCTTCATGTCTGTAACAGGATGCTTTGGCTCCATACCAGCACATTGAGCAAGATCTGAAGAGCTTGAAGGAGGTCGTGGAAATGAAGAACCAGCAGATACACCAGCAAGACAAGAAGATCTCCGATCTGGAGAAAGTGGTAGGCTCAAATAAGCTGTCTCGACAAACACACGCATGCACACTGCTTCTGGATACACATGGTGGTCAGTGTGCGTCTGGGTGAGTGAAGATTACACTGTGGTTGTATTCTACTTTTGAGCAGGCCCAAAAGAACGTGTTCCTTGAGGAGAAGGTCCAGGTTCTGCAGCAGCAGAATGAAGACCTGAGGGCTCGTATTGAAAATAACCTTGTCCTGTCCCGGTAAGATACATTCAGTCATCATTAAAGAGGACCTGTTATGCTTTCTTGCTTTTACTCTTTCCTTTAGTGTGCTATATATTTTTTTTGTGCACGTAAAAGGTCTGCAATGTTACAAAGCCTAAAGTTCAAGCCAAAGAGAGGTACTCTGAAACACTGCTCCTGTGCTGCCTGAAATGCCTTGCTTGAAGTCCTGCCTTGTCTTCTGTAACATGGTGATGTCACTAAGTAACACATTTGCATATCAGCTCCCTAGTGGCTAGTTTGGCACGGCCTCAAACAAAGCTAGTTAGAGCAGAGCTAGAGCTGAGTCTGAAGAGTTTGGTTTGGTTGACCAATCACAACAGAGTGGGCCAGCTGACCAATCAGAGCAGACTGGGCTTTTTTTCGGGAGGGGGAGGGGCTCCAACAGTGCGTTTCAGACAGAGGGTGAAAAGCACAGTCGGTATGAGAAAAACAAAGCGTTTTTTGAACATTAAAGCATGTAAACATGTTCGAGTAGAAACTCCAAATATAAGTACGCACTTGAAAATTAGCATAATAAGTCCTCTTTAATCTTAACGTTATACTCACTGCTCCTGTAATATGTGCTGCCGTATGCTAATGTTCGCTTCCTCTGTGCTGTCGTCCCCGCAGGCAACTGTCCGAGGAGAACGCCAACCTCCACGATTCGGTCGAGAAGGAGAACACGGAGAAGAAGCGGCTGAGTCGGAACAACGACGAGCTCCTGTGGCGTCTCCAGACCAGCCCCCTCATGTCGCCCGCCTCCTCCCCGCTGCACCGCTCCTTCTCCACCTCCCCCGTGCCGTCATCCCCATTCTTCTCCTCCCCCTCACCTATAGCCGGGTGCGACTCCCCCACCCACTGCCACGGCTGTCCCCAGCAGGCTCAGTACTGCTCCCCCTCCCACAGAGCCGCCGCCACCAATCAAAATCTCTCCCCCGGACCGGCCACACCCACTCACAGGGCAACGAGCAATCAGAATTACTCCCCTGGCCCGGCCACGCCCACACACAGAGTGCCAGCCAATCGCTGTGGCTCAGCCGCGTGTCTCAGCTCTTTGCAGAGATAAGCTCGCATCTCTCTCTTTTATTTCCTTCTCTGGCTCATTCTCTTTTATTTCCATCATTCCCTTTTTGAATGTGAATGGCATCGAAGTACATGTCGGAGACAAGGACTGTGGTCTCCAGTCATCACGGGACAAACTGGGCAGACAGTCAGGGTCTAAACAGCTGGTGGTGTCCATCATGTGAAACACGGATAAATAATGTAATCCATTACATTATTGTAATGTAATGGAAAATGGATGCAGATGATTGCGGCTCAGTTCTCTGTCCCCAAGCCTAACTTGTATAAATCTTGAAATGCAGACTGTACATACTGTATGATAGTGACACAGATAGTAGTGAAAGCTCCCTGCATGGGTAGTCATGAGTCCCGCACAGACAGAAACAGTACAGATGGAAAGTAGCACACTCTCACCAGAACACAATACTCTGGTGTGTTAAAAACCTGCTCACGTCCTCAATAAAATAAGCTATATACTCTCTCTCTCATTGGGATTAGCTACTCATAGTCTTTTTTTGGTTTTGCTTTTCATCTGAAAAACATCCCCAACAAAGCGCCTTATTATATACTCAGTCCTGCCGTCTCACCAGCAGAGAACGACCAACGTTTTATTTCATAAATGACTTTGGATAGAGAATTGGTTTGTAATTCAGCCTCCTCAAGGTGTATTTAATATTTCGTAATTAGTTCAACACTGATAGTTTAACCCCATGCGTGGGATAAACCCTACCTGGAACCCCTCGCCATTTTACCTGCAACATCCAGAGGACTTATCATACAAACCTTTTGCTAGGTCTTCCTTCAGCATCTCAACACATGATGATGAGCTACTCTCCACTTTCGGGATCCCTCAGGTCAACTTGCAAAAACGTTACGTCTGCCATTTTGTATTTACCTCAGCGGGAATGTGCAGTCTGTTGTGTCTGTAGCTCAACAACGACGACAAAAACACACAGCTACCAGGGAGCTCAAAGCTAAGGGGTGGGAGGGATTTTAAATGTTATTGTGGATTTCTTTAAAATGTGATGTTTATATCTAATTTATTTGTTACATGTGTTTTGCTACTTAAGCAAGCATGTACTGTGAGAGTCTTCCAGTCTTAATGTGAAACTTCTTATTGCTGTGGTCTGTCTGTTTATTAAGCTTGAGCTGAACCTATGGGACACAAGTGGAATAACGTGATGAAGGAGATATGCCGGCTTGTTGTCGTCACACATACATAGGTGGTGTGTTCAGGGGACTGTCTTATGATATGATATGGGTCTATAAGCTAAACTAAAATGCAGCTTAACCCTCTGTTTACCTCTTTGCGACTCGTGTTGCAAAGATTAGTCGCCCTTTCTGAACCTGTGTTATAACCTCTTCATCACCTCTTTCGGATGCTTTCTTTATCTGAATGACAGTTTTTATCCTCCGAGTGTTACGTTGAAGCTTTCGCAAGCTACGCTGAATCCTCAGCGTGCGAGAATATATCGTTCAGGGAATTCTTTTCTAAATTTAGATTAGAAATACTTTTTTTTTTCCTTTTGTATAGCGTCTCTACAGAACATTATACGCTCAAGATATTTCCCGAGATAATTTTCCTCTTATATATGATACAATATAGAAACCAACCTTTGGTATATGAAAATTATTTTATAGCATACAGTTAGTCATAGCTGTGTCCTGTATGTACTGTACTGATTAACTTACCCTCAGGATCTTTCATTTGGCTTTTTCATTGAAAACGACAGTGTTATACGGTGTAATCTCAGTGATTTACTCGCACATGAACAAACAAAGCTGGTCAGACTAACACGTGTAAATGAGCCGCTGTAAATAAACCAGTAAGACCAGTGAGAAGGGATGAGGGTAAGTCTGTGGCAGTCTAATGGGAGCATGGGTTAAAAGAGTTTGTCAGACTTTTTTCTGTTAAGTTACAGGTAAATGTAAACTTTTACCAGCATGTAAAGGACATTTCTGGGTTTTTAAGTAACAGACTTTTAAGTAGATCTTAAATTGCTATACCAGCACTTTTGACGGCCGTGAAAAAGTAAAAAAAATGGATCTTTTCATGGATCTTCAAGATTTTTTGTATGACACGTACACAGGGTTAAATGTTCTTAAACGAAAGAATGTCAAACACAGCATAAGGATTTGAGAAATGTATCTCATTTATTTTATACCTACACTGATGATTTTTGAGAATGTCTTTGCATAACGATCAAATGTAAGAAAATACCAGTCAGAGAGTCACTGTGTTTTCCAATGTTTTAGGATTTGCAGTTCACCTACTGTACGTCATTGAATGATTCTTCAGGGTCCTCCTAAAGGTCACTTCAGGTGCAAAAAATACAAGGATGCAACAAAAACTATTGTTTACAAATGAAAGTCACAAATTGATATTGCACCTTTGAATGGACTATGATTTCTAAACTACGAACTGGTATTGTAACGACCCTTCAATGTGTCCTGTGGACATCTGTGTCTCACTTTGCGCTGAATGTCAAAATATGTAATGACTGCATTTTATACGAGTCATTCATGTGGGTTTCGTTTGATAAAGAAGGACCTCTCGTCTGACCACTATGTAGCAGCCATTCAATATGTAGCACTTCCTCCCAACAAGAAACATGGCTCATTTATCTAATCCATTAGGGATTGATGTTCATGTTTAAATGCTGTCGTAGCAAACGTTTCCATGGCTCGTCAACTTTCAGCACTAGAATTTGAATTTGTGAAGGTAAGCTATATAATTACCCCTCCTGGTGGATTTGGTCCAGAGACAAAGTTTACTGAATTTGTTTGTTCTGGCACTGATTGTATGTTTGAATGTAAATACATTTACAACATGAGTTGTGTCTTAGCGCACCAACAGAGTAATAGAAGCATGTTTTTTTCTGTCTTTGCTGTTTCTCACTCTCCCTTTCTCTTCTTTTACCTCTCTGCATTTGTGATGGTCCGAAACGTAAACCGTAGCGTATAGGAGGCCTAGAGGATGAGGAATGAGATAGTTCAACATGTAATGTATACAAAAGTATGTTGATGCTTTTATTTGTACTTTTTTGGGGAGAACACAGTATTAAAAAAATATTCAAGAAAAGTCACGTGATGTTCATGTTTCATTTAAGGATAAGTCCTACTCACCATTCAAAAGGTCCAAGTGTGTTTACCTGCTATGTATACTGGATACAAGTGTGTGTCCTATAGTTTACAGTAGAGCTGCAATGATTAGTCGACTAAACGATTAGTCAATCGGCTGAAAAAATAATCGGCAGCTATTTTTATCATCGATTAATCATAAATTTTTCGTTTACGTAATTTTCCATGTAAAAATGTCAGAATATGCTGTTTTCAGCCTCTCAAATATGGAGATTTCTAGCTTTTTCTCTGTATGTATTAAATATATTATATTAAATTGAATATCTTTGGGTTTTGGACTGACAAAACAAGACATTTAAAGACATCACCTTGGACTTTGAGGAACTGCGATGGACATTTTTCACTATTTTCTGACATTTTATAGACCAAACGATTAATGAAAATAATCCTTAGTTGTAGCCCTATTTAACAGCATACTGTAGATCTTCGGGACTGGTCTTGATCACAAGCATCAAAGTATTCTTCGACAGAACTACTAGTTTGCAGATATCCTGTTGTTTTTCTCGTCAGTCACTCATATCCAGCGACAATACTGAAGTGTTAAGACCATTAACACATAAAATGGTATTAACTCTCTTTTTGTTATATATATATTAGATATATATATTTTACAAATTCTTTCATGTTTTCTAACCTTTCATTTCTAAAATTAAATAAATTAATAAATCTTAGTTGACTGAAAAGTAAGTGTACGGTACTTTTTGACACTGAGTGCTTATTTAAAAAAAAAAAAGTGACCTGAATAGTACCAAGAATACTGTTCAATGGTGAAAAGAAACAATCACCAACACTTGCTATGACAGTGAAGTGACAAAAAAATAAAATAATATCGCAGACATCGTATTATGGATTTAAGCGTCAAGGCAACAGAAGCGTTGTAAGTTGTATGACTGAGAATAAAACTTCAACAGTTAGTTTTGAACTCTTTACATTTAATTCAGTATCAAAATATGCAACTGATCAACATTACATCATATAATATCATGAATAAGAAGCTATCTATTATATAGTTTTAACAACATACGATACAATGTTTCATAATAATTCAAAGACGTAAACTATGCTGACTACTCTAAATTTAACACAATCACATTGGTTAGCAGGCCTGGGCTGATCACAGTTTATATTGTATATTATACACCATGCAGGTGTTTGTACGATCAGTCTGATAATGTCCACAATAGCAATATCTTGCTTCCTGAGAGTTTATTTTACAAGGAGCCACATAAATGTACCCTGATCCCATCCAATTCATGTTTAATCTGATTTAAATTGACTTTAGAGGACGAACAAACTGAGGTATCACTTCTTCATGAAGTGAGATATGATATCCATGGGCAGGGGGAAGATGATGGTGGAGTTCTTCTCTGATGCGATGGTGCTGAGAGTCTGCAGGTAGCGAAGCTGCAGGGCTGATGGAGACTCTGCGATCACAAGGGACGCCTCCTTCAGGGCACGAGAGGCGTTCATCTCACCCTCTGCTGCAATCACCTGTACGCAGATCGGGAAAGAGATATGAGGACTAGAATAAAAGTAAACACCCGAACATATGGCACGTTGTGTTTTACAGTAAATTATTGTTTATGCATGTGTCATGCTACATGTCCTGACCTTGGCTCTGGCCTCTCGTGAAGCCTCTGCCTCGGCGGCCATGGCTCTCTGCAGCTGATGTGGCAGCTTCACGTCTTTAATCTCCACACGCTCCACCTTGATGCCCCAGTCGTCTGTGGCTTCATCCAGGCTGGCCTGGAAAAGACAGAAAGAAGAAGAAGAGCATACACCTGTAGCTTACAATGTAATTTCTTCATTCCACAGATGAAATTCACCCATAAAGCTGTCCATAAGATATGAAAAATCAAGGGAAATAAGCCAACCAAATGTCTTTCATAATTTGTGAACATGATGTCGTGCAGTCCTTTGTAAACCTTCAGCAAACACATATGAACAAGCTTCTCTTTTGTTCAGCACAGATATGATATCTGTACCTGCATGCTGTGAGCAATGCCCTCGCGGTCAGACAAGAGCTCAGCCAGGTTCTTCGTCCCCAGGACATTTCTGAGGGTGGTTTGAGCCAGCAGACGGGTGGAGAAGTCAGCATTTGCCACGTTGGCCACAGAGGCAATGGGGTCACTGACCCGGAAGTACACCACTCCGTCCACCGAAACTGTAACTGAGTCCTTGGTCAGGATCTAGAGTAGAAATACATGACAAGTTTGTTTATTTGTCCACATATTTGAGCTGAAATCAAAGTGTGTTGCTCTTTGTGCCAACCCTATACCTCTTGTGGTGGGATGTCAAATGAAACTGTACGCAGATCCACTTTCACAAAGGAGTCAGTACATGGCAAAATAAAGAAAATGCCTGTGGACAAACAGGAAAAAGCATGAATTTAAGCATTACATTACTATCTTGCATCAATCTGAAATTAACCACAACTGATATCCTCAATCCAGGATTTTTTTAACAGGAAAAAAAAGGATATAGATGTTGTTATTGTTTCTACCTGGTCCTTTAGCCTTCCTGTCTGTAATGCGGCCCAGCCTGAAGATGACAGCGCGCTCATACTCTTGAACAATCTGCAACAGCGACAGGAAGCCCAATCTCAATTCATATTCAAATTCACAATACAGGAAATAGTGGTTTCTGCTCTTCAACACACTGGGCTCATTTATTGTAGTTCACTCACCTTCAGGAGAAACCAGATGGTGATGGGGAAGAGTAAAACTGAGAAGAAGCCAGAGAGTATGACTATGAACCAACCGACGCATCCCAAAGAACCGGTCCGTTCAGCTGGAGAGAGAGAGAGACAACAGAGTGGGTTTGAAATATTGTGAACAAATATGAATGGAGAGGAAAGCTTCCTTGTTATAGCAAAATAAGAGATGTGAACAGATTTGCATCCAGAAGATCAGATTCCCTGAGGAAATATGAATGTCATCTGCTATAAATCCCTTACCAAACAGAAGTTTATTCAAGTGTGCTATTAGTATACTTCTTTTAAACTTAAAATAAGAGAGTATCCTTTCAGTTTACTTTTTATGTACTTATCAGAGATATACAAAATTATACTTAAGTATACTTGGCCTCTACTGACAAGTATACAGAAAAGTCTAAGCATACTTGGATTATGCTTACCTTTTGATAGAGTAGCCTATTAGAGGGTGTGAGAGTTAGTAAACATATGTTTTGATATTAATTCACTTTAAATATTAAGAAATGTTCTATGTTTCTGCATTCTCCGTTCACCAGGAGGCATGCGAGAAAAAATATTTTTTTAATATAAAAATTAAAATAGAATATCAAGTCAAATAGCAAAAGTCTCTTTATGTAATGCATAAATCATTAGCTAAAGTAAAGAAAATGTACAAGTATACATGCAGTAAAAGCTAATAGAATAGTAAGTTACTGAGAGTATACCTTAAAGTGTACTTTCATAAACTAAAAAGTAGGCTACAAGTATATAACTAGTTCTAACAGCATACCTATAAGTTCATATAGTTCACTTCATAATAAAGTTGCAGTACAAAATACAACTTTGATGAAACTAGTTGTGTACTCAAAGGATACTACTCTTACACTTAAAGTACATTTAAAAGTATACTTTTATAAACTAAAAAGTGGGCCAATTTAGTCCCAAGAAGTATTGAAGCAGCACACTTAAAAGTATACTACTAGTACACTGATATTAGTATTCTTACTACATAAAGTATACTTGGGAAATATACTTGAACTTTACTTAATTTTACTTCATAAAATAAACTTGAAGTATACTACTTTTTTGTAAGTGATGTCCAGAAGCTCACAGGTGTTAAGGAAAGTTTTCAACCCTCAGCTGCTGAAAGGGCCAACACACTATTATTAAAAATCATACTAGAACATTAATCATAACTACAATTAATGGATCAGATTTCAAGTTCAGGTCCAACACTGATACTAGCAGTTTACACACAGAGAGACTCTCACACAAACAGTACAAACAGTAAAATGTTTACCGATGCAACATGATCTTTGGAGTACTGCTTTGGTAATAAAAGTCATTGTGAGGAAAAGGTCTGCGTGTGTCGTACCGTATCATAGTTTCCAGCTGTATCTCAGTGTTTATTTGTGCATGTTTTGCAATAAAGCTATCACATTTCACACTGAGTCACATTGTTAACCTTGTGTTCAGACAAGACAGCTTTCAATTGGACGCATTCACACATATCGAAGGCACATTTGACTTTATGGCTCACACCACCCTGCTGTAGTACACTGTCATAGGAGGCTGATTATAATTTCATTTGCAAAAAAGCTTAAACTTCATGGCCTTTGTACCACTTTACTTATAATTTATTTTGTCCTAGTATCACTATAAGCAACATTATTCTCTCTATCTAGGCCACACCACAGGAAATGCAGTTTCCTGTTGTTGAACTAAATTCAATTTTCACTAAACCACAAAGTCGTTGTACTTTAGAGTGCCTCGCAAATGTACTTCCCCTGTTTCACAAGATCTAGTTACTGGAAAAGGCCAGGGTTGCTACAGTGTAATCACAGCTTACTGCACACTGTCCAATTATAAATTGTAAATGATGAGTACACAGCTGTCCATGACACCTGATCCTGTCCAACAGGTTGGTGACCATAACGATAAGATTTGGAAAAACAATTATGCAGAAAAATGTATGAAATGTATGGAAACAAGTTATTATCAGCAAGCTAAATCCAACTGTGTGACATGAAAGCTCCTTGTCCACCTGTCCTCACAGAGCATGGATACAGACACACACAAACACTCAAGAGTCACATGCTTTTGGGACTCTTATCACAGTGACATGTGATTTCTGTCTCCATGACGACGGAGTTCTACTTTGCCCCATGCCTCTCCGGCTCCTGTTTACCTGCACAGGTGAGCTCCTATGTATACATAATACACTCCCGCAAGCAATAACTGACAATGTAATGTACATTCAACATAGAGCTCACGTTTCAGGGAAGAGCAAACAACTCCTTTGTTGATCTAAACCTTAAGTTTGGTATCGGTAATATTTAACTTTTAAACCAGTTATGTAACATTAAAAGCTCAGAAGAAAACGACAATAAAAGAAAAATGTGGTTTATCTTACATATTAAATCGTCTTTGCTTATTCCTCTTCTCTTCTGGCTTTCCATTTGGTCCTCCATTTCCATGTGCTAGTTCCAACTGAGAGGGGAAGTGTGTTGAGAGGGTTTTTGTTGAAGTGAATCTGAAGAGGAGGGATCCACCCAGCCTTTTAAAGCTGCAATATCATGTAGCTCTCAGAGAAGGTGTGGCTGTGACTCAGAGTTGATCATCAACAAAGTACAATCAACAGGATGCTAATACATAACTGGATAATCTCAGTGTCTTTGCACAGTGAACCCTACCTGTACCAGCCCATTTAAATTTAAAAAAGTAATAATGTATGGATGATAGTTCTCTGAAGTAGAAGTGAAGAATGCAATGCTGTGCTTTCTCTAGTTTCACTTTCTACTAGACTGAGGAACTATTTCAGTCCCACATCCTAAAATCACCTCATTTGACTCTCTTTTTTGTAAAGAATCTATCAGGATTATCAATGTGTTTTATGATGTCTGCAGAAATGAGAACAATTCAATATCTTACAAGACCTATTTATTTCAAGACCATAGAAAGAACAAAAGAAAAGAAAAACCAAACAAATAAAAGAAAGAACAGATAAAGGAGAAATAAACTGGCTTCAGAGAGGCAATCATGCCTTGATTGGGATGAACAACATGACTTATACATGTGTTGTAGTACATGAGAACATGTTACATTAAAGGGGAACAACATCCATTTTCAAAATTCATACATTCCTAAGGTCTAAAAAATATTAGTAAACATGAACAACTCCCAAATTCAAAAACTAGAAAGCTAAAACTCAAACTTGTGATGTCATAGGGTATAAAGTGTGGAGCTGCTCCATAGACAATGAATAGGGAGATGTTCTAGATGACATTGAGAGCACCAAAGGTAATGCTCTAAGTATATGGGAACATTTTCTGTTTCACAACTGACACTACAATATAATAAAGCTCATTTGGGTATAAAGAGAAAACAAACATTCAGTGGGTCCACAAAATCAGCCTCCCATTCATTGACTATGGAACAGCTCCAGACTTTATACTGTATGACATCACAAGTTTGAGACTTACTTCTCTGGTTTCTGGCTTTGAGAGAGAGTAGCTCATGTTCACAAATGTCGATTGAACCTTCCTCGACCATGGGAATAACATACTGGGATTCTAAATTTAGGTGGTGTTCCCCTTTAATGACACGAGTTTCCTTTAGAATTAATAGCAAGGTAAAGTAGTGAAATCATTCTTAACATGACTTACTGAAATTATAGAAAATAAATAAATAAATGTAAGCATTTTTTTATTATAATTCTGCTGCTGAAGAAATAGACACATTTTTTACAAATACCAAAAAATTGTTTATAAAATCAAAACAAATGTGCCCTGACCGACTTTTAAGAATATGTTTTTAATATCCAGAGTTAATAAAATGATGTTAATTCAGTAGGTTTGGTTAAAGAGATATCAGTGGTCAAGGTATGAATGGAAAAAAAAATTGGTAATGCTCCAGTGAGATCCCATGACTGGGTGTTGGAGAGTCATGACAAATTGTCAGCTGACTGATAGCATCACTTGTGTGTTGAGCAATACTACGGATGCTCATGATAAGCACCGTGCAGAGCCATAAATGAACTGTAAGTAGGCCGTAAAATGGTTATAATACTGATGGTTGGATAAAATAACAGAAAACAGAATAATTGCATATCAATTAAGGTATATGTCACATCCATAAGTACATATTCAGTTATCTGGTCACTTTTGAGGCTGTATTTTGCAATAATAACAATTAATAACTATCCTCTTAATAGAGGATTTTTCTGACCAAGACACTTTGACCTTAACTTTGCGGATACAATAAAATATGTCCACAAGGATGTTCCTTTACCACATTAGCTTTTTCTTTTTTTTTTAGCCTAGAGCACTTGCAATCTATCAGACTTTTCAACCTCTTTTGATATTTTATTAAAAAGTCACATAAATAGGTGATGATTGTTACACCTCTTTAAAAGTAAATAAACAGCTGGCATTCAACTATAGGACCTGCAAGTCTAGCTGTCATGATTTATCTAAACATTATTTAGTTATTCTATTTAAGGGGCTTTCATGAAATGCACAGAATAGAGATACAGCAACAGCTACAGCAACCAGCAGTTTACTGACAAAACAATAAAACAGGTTCAAATACAAAAAAAAAGGAGACAAAAAACAACACAGGGCAACAAACAACGTGTCTGAGTGTACTGAGGTGTACAGTAAATGAGGTAAAATTACAGTTCTCACTATGTTGCAAAGCATTACTGAAGAATACAGATGTTTTATATCTCGAGTCCATACATCAATCAACATAATGCTTGTTCTCAGAAACATTTGCATACAGTATATCTGGCCAAATACTGGAATAATAGCACTAACAGGGTGACGTCTGTCAAACAAACTTTGTAAACATATGAAATCACAGTAAACTGCTGACAGCCACGAGTGTGTGTTCACTGAAAATAACACAAACGTGAGTGGAACTGGCAGATGTTGTGTACGACGCTCCCCCCCTTCACACAGCACAAGGATTAAAAAATATTTATGGTGTGCCCACTTCATAATTATGACTGCGTCATTCGGCTCAATATGCCATAAGTCAACTAAAAATGTCATACATTATTCAATTCAGGACAATCAGTTATCATACACTTGTCCTTTCCACTGAGACTGGACATGAAATACTACATGAGGATACTGTCCATTCATTACATGATATCATGTACATTTTTCAATTTCATTTCTATAATTCATTATTCACTAATAAATGTTGATAAACTTGATTAAAAACAGCCAAGTCCAGCTAACATTAAAACCTGTCTACTTGTAAAACCTAACAACTGATATTTACACTATGAATACTATAGGAAATCTCCCCCAACATACTATTTCAACTGTTTTCATGATAGTGTTTCCTGTAGTAGTAGTAGTAGTATAAGTGATTCTGGTTGTAACATACACATTATTGAACCTCTCTAATCTGCCCAGTGCTCTTCACGGTTCAAGGCCAAAAAAATAAAAACGTGTCAACTGCTCAGGGTGCAGGGCAGGGTGTACGATAGGGGCCGGCGTGTTTCAAAGTGTATTGTGGGGTTTCACTGCCAACCCAACGTGGGGTGCAGGCCTGGCTGCAGGGGGAAGGGGTTTCCTGGGCCTTGAGGGTAGTTGGTGAAGCTGTTGGGCTGAGGAGGAAAGCCCTCCAAACCAGAATTTGGATGAGCCTGGAACAAGACAAAGAAAAGGAGTGTTGTTGTAGCAGCGACGAGGCTTTATCAAACTGACATTCAAATACTTTTACTCTTCCAGAGTATAGTGTGTGTGTGTGTGTGTACCTGCAGCAGGGCAGACTGCATGGCTTGGTTGTGGAGGCCACTGAGGGTAGCAGGAGAGGCAGAGGGAGAGAAGCCTGGTACCCCCGGGAAGGACAGCAAGCCGGGGAACCCGCTGCTTCCTGGAGGCTGGAGTCCACTGCTCAACCTGGAACACGCAGAGTAATTACTGTCAGACTATAATGGATAGTTATATTAATTATAATATTATACTATGCCACAGTATTCTGTATCTACTGGGCTTTACAACAAAATGCTAAGAGTGCTTACAGATCTCATTTAATGTGATAAAATACAACACACATCCTAGTGGATGGAAAACGGGGACAATTTGGGAAATATGTAGGGCTGCCCCCTCTTAGTCGATTAGTCGACTAATTGGTCATTTTGGCTTTAGTTGACTAAGATTTCTTGAGTCAATTAGTCGTTTTTTTATGCTTTTTTTTCCATGCTGAATGACTTATTTCCAAGAATTATGAGTAAACGAGCATAAAATAGTCAAAAAGCACGAAAAACACGAAAAAGACGGGAAAAATGTCGGAGCAGCTGGAAAGGCTGCCGTTTGCACTATGGAACTGTGATGCTGTAAACTTGAATTTCCCCCGTGATTAATAAAGTTACTATCTCTCTATCTATCTATCTCCTTTTTTTTGACCATTTCTCTGGTAAAAAAAAAAAAAAGAGGTACTCATAATTCTTGGAAATAAGACATGCTGAATAACTTATTTCCAAGAATTATGATGACCTCTTTTTAACCTCTTCTTATAAGCACATCTCTGGTAAACACAACATTTAAAGTGGTGCTTTTGTGTGATTCTTTGTGGAGAAATTCAGTTTTACAGATCGGTCGATCAACCAACTAATCGATTAGTTGACAAAATTGTATTCGTAGTGTTAGTCGATTAAGAATCACTTTGGTTGAGGCCCTAGAAATATGCCTTGTGGAGCGTAAGACGACCAGATCACTATCACTCTCCTATCTGTCCGTTTAGGCTAGAGTCGGCATCCTGTTAGCCTAGCTTAGCATAAAGACTGGAAACAGGGGGAAACTACTAGCCGGGCTCTGTCCGACTGTAACAAAATAGGCCTTGCAGCACCTCTAAAGCTCACTAATTAACACCTTATATCTCCCTTGTGTAATCCGTATAAAAGAACGATGTGTAAAATAGTTGGCATTTTTCTTATAACAGTAGTAGTATAAAGGTGGTGTACAGTAGGATATATACATATACATACATATATATACTGTATGTATATATCTTCAGTGTACATGCGCTTATATTTTTCCTTATTTTACTATACTATTTTGCCATTACCCATGTATAAACATTAACAAGTATAACTTGCATTCTCATTTAATAGCTCTTGCAAGGCTACTCACCTCTTAAGTGCATGAAATGTCAACAAAAGGTGAGACTTGTGTTTGTGCAACACTAGTTCATTGACAAGATAACATGCTAAATATATGTCTGACAGTAATCACCTACGAGCCATCTGGCAAAGAACTCTTTGAGACAACATAAACCAAAGGTCTCGGCCTGACACTCCAGAAGTACAAGTGGACTTTGCACTTAGGTGCAGTGTTTCCACTTATAAAACTCAAAGTGGAAAATCAAAGTACATGATTTACAATTCCCCCCTTTTTCCACCCAACTTTACACGTCAGTCACGTCAGTTCAAATCTCACATACCCAGGCTGGAAGTTGGAGCTGAAAGCAGACGCAAAGCCTGGTAAAACCGGCGATGATGATGGAATTCCAGCTGCGGCTGCTGCTGCGGCTGCTGCGGCCTGCAGTGGTGCCACCGATGCTACTGAAGACGAAGAGGCTCCTGCAAGTCCCATGAATGAAGACAACACGGGGCTCCCCGCGCCGTGTCCTCCTGAAACCCCCAACCCTGGGAAGGTGGCGGGGTTAGCGCCAGGCGGAAGGCCTGGGAACATAGAGGCGGCAGAGGTGAGGCCCAGACCGAACGGTGAGGCTCCACCGGGGCCACCGCTGGGAGCCAGGCCTGCGTACATGGAGGTTGGTGGATGGGTAGACATGTTGGTAGTGGGAGGCATGGATGAAGACATGGAGGAAGCAGGGAGAGAGGACGTAAGGGAGGAGAAAGGGGACAGGCCGGGGTAGTGAGAGGGCGCTGGGCTGGAGGACAGAGCTTGGAAGCCGGAGAGAGCAACGGGACTAGAGAGAGAGACTTGAGGAGAACCAGAGGGGTGTGACAGACCCAAGGAACGTGCCAGGGCAGCCTGGGCAGAACCTTGTACCATAAGAGAGCTAACAGACGGCGTGCCAGAGCGAGAGGTGCCCTTGAAAGCAGAGGGCACGGGGCTGTTACTGCCACTGTTACTACCTCCAGTGTGTCTGTTCAGGACTCCAGCCGCGGCCATGGCGGCCTGGATCTGTGCGACGTGAGCTGGGGAGGGTTTGGGACTGAGGCCCGGGGTGGAACAGCTCGGAATAACTGGAGTGGATGGTCCAGAGGGGGTGTAGCTTCGGATCACTGACCCAGAGGGGTTACCTGCTTGTGGGTGTATGCCATGGTGTGTGGGTCCTGACTGGTGGTCTGCGGACTGCGAAAAACTCCTCTGCTGAGTTGAGCCCATGGAGTTCGTCTGAGATAAGGGGTCTGGGCCGCTGCGGGAGGTAGCAGGGGTGCCCGGTCGGGAAATGGAATGGAAGGGTGAAGGGGAGAAGCCCCCGCTGCCCGGGACAGGAGTTCCACAAGGGGTGCCTGAAGGGGTGTGGGCTCTAATGACAGAGGAGGGTGTAGGTGTAGTGTGGCCACTGGGGGTCTGTGGACCTGCTTTGATCACAGACGGGGATAGAACAGGGGAGGGAGACGGGGCATTAGGGTTGTGAGAGGGCACCATGCCTGGGAAAACTGGTGTGATAGGGGTTGTGGGAGTTGGCTGAGAAGGAGAAGCCTGAGGTGGGATGGGGGTAGAAGGCGTGGAACCGTGAGGAATGAGGAGGGGCCCGCTGTTGACTCCAGGTGTGGTGTGCAGCGGATTGCCTGGTTTGGCGTAACCTAGAGGGAGAAAAAGATCAGAGTTGGTGAAAAAGATCATCTAAAAATGACGACTGCTATTATCTGACATGGTATTAGAATGAACTAAGAAAAAGAAAAACATACATTTAAAATAGTAGTTGCATTAAATACTTGATTTTTCTGATCATTAGTGTTCATTCCAGGACACAGACAGAATAGGTTAAAACCCAACAAACTATTGTAGAAGAAGCGATGCACTCACATCTACAAAAGGAGAGGAGAGACACAGCGAGGAGGAATAGCCGGAAGAGCGTCCCTGCGTGCAACTTTTTAAATTCTAACAATTTTCAAGATTGGAATATGTCTTCTTCTTACCTTTGGGGAAATGTTTAAATAACCTCAAATTGACTTTCATCACACACTGTGCTGATCTCAACAACACTGCTTTGGACATATGTCAATTTAATGCAACTTGAGACATCTTTAGTGCGGAATATGACCACATACATATATCCCCAAAGGCCCTAAAAGATGTATTTCAACTGTGAAAACTGATGAGACGGCTTTAAAAAAAAAAACAAACACATACATAGTTATCACAAGCGATGCATGTTAAAATGCCAGCACACAGCATGATTCCAGAAAGAAACAGATTAATGAAATTAGTTCGAAGCTATTCCCAGTCCAGGCAACCTAAAGACCCGTCCTCACAATTCACCGAAGCGTACTTCTACACTGACTGACCAGAAAACAGAAGTACCTTCATGTTGTACTGAAATACAATACAACATCCTTGCAAAAAATTAGTTTTCGGCTACTGTTTTAGGCGTTTGTGTGTTGATACCACTCTGTGGTGTTCTATTGGACTGTATTTTATTATAGTATTAAATACTTAAATTGAATTTTCCATTATATCTACTTCACCTAAATATTTGGAGAAGAACAAATATTGGATTATATTAAATATAGCAGAAATGTGGTTGCATTGGATATACAGATGCAGCCACCTAGAATTTCCCCTCCCAGCCAACTTCCAGCCAGATCCCAGCTAGTTCCCAGGTACTTTCCAGTCTCTGTAATGCAATCTAATATGGCCCCAAAAAATGATTGTAGATTTGAATTGATCTCTCCAACAATTCTAAAGTAAAGGAATCCAACACACACCTGTTTTTGTATTGGATTGCATTAAATTGTACAGGGGGGATGTTTCTGGTCACTCAGTGTAACTCCAGAACTTCTCCTGATAAAAGGCATTAAATTTGAGAAGCGCAGGTAAGCAGCATGCCAGCTAGTTAGGCAGCAAGCTTCAAGGAGTGTCTATTTGCTTTCACACACGCACACTTCCATCGAATCATACCTGCTACTTTGTGGGTGGAGTTGTAGGGGGGAGGGGGCACGCTGCTGGTTATAACCCCTCCCACAGAAACAAGGCCTGCGTTGTTGTACGCACCTGAGTAGCAGTTGCAAATATTAACAGCGTCCACCACACATCCATACACTCACACACAAATGTAAGAATCACATACAAATGCACCCCCACGACTAACTATACCTCAACCAATCCCAGAAAAAGCAGCATTATTAATTCCTCAATCGTCTGAGAGTCCTCTATCTTACATATCTGTTTTTCTTATCATTGACAAGTTGCATACAGTGTTGGATTACAGGGCAGGGTGGGGGAAGGTAGGGATAAGTGGGTCTAAGTGGGTCTAAGTGGGTCTAAGTGGGTCGTTTCTTACTTGGTGCGATGGTGGCGTGGGGTCTGCACGGTGGTATAGGGTAGGGCACAGGCCGGTGAGGGTTGTAGGTTGAGGGAAACTAGAAAAGCATAAGAAAAAAAAAAGATATAAAACACTTAACTGATGAGCCAATTTTGTCTAATTCTGTGAATCGGTGATGCAAGTTTTCAAAGGCAATGTAAGGCAACTAACACATTGATTACATTGAGAATAACACTGAGTGAAAACCAAAAAGAAAAATATGGAACCACTGCTATGACTGGTCACTTAAAAGCCCAACAAATGAGGCATTTTTATGCAACAGATGGTGGTGATTTGAATCTAATGTTCCCATATTCCAAGATGATTATTATTATTAATGAAGAGCAGAAGTCAAACATCTTTCACAGCGTCACCAGAACATTTACATTATATAGAAATAGCTGGAGTTAAAGCGTGCAAAGTTGATTTCCATGCTTTTCATCTAAATGTGAAGGGTTGCTGTTAATGTTTTCTTACTCCTATATTTGTTTCTGTTACCATTATTCTGCTTACACCCTCTATTGTACAGTCTTTACTCCATTAAGCACACCGTCGTCTATCATCATCTTACACAATGCCATGGCTTGACATGTAGGTTGAAGTTTTTTTATCGTGTGTAAAGCAGCAATGTAATTAGTCATGTGAGGCCTTGTCCTCTCAGTTATGAGGTTTCCCTGGGGCCTCCTGGCATTATTATATCATCCCAGCGGGTGATTCCCATTCTAGTGCTTACAGGTTTGAAAGGTCCAATAATACGAGCAGAAATGCCTTTCCCCTCGTGATTGTTGGAATTGTCCTCTTTCTTCTCATTTTCTTTCTTTACTGGAGGGATTCCCTGTGATCAGGAACAAAATACATTTTTACA
Source organism: Sebastes umbrosus (assembly GCF_015220745.1). Taxonomy (NCBI): domain Eukaryota; kingdom Metazoa; phylum Chordata; class Actinopteri; order Perciformes; family Sebastidae; genus Sebastes; species Sebastes umbrosus. The sequence continues at coordinate 15,101,757 of NC_051285.1, read as the reverse complement.
TGGTTAACAGGCTTATTTTGAGCATTTATGTGCCACTTTTTTCTGTCTACTTCAACTAAAATCACAAAGAAATAAAGTCAATACCACGATTATTTATTTCAGCCCAATTAAATTATTTTGTATACCACTGACTTCTTTAATTGTATACAGCTTTCATATGTAGCTTACACAATGATGTTTGTTACATAACTTTTACCAACTTTGTAAATAACAAATAAAAAAAACTTTACATAGTATTCAAAGTAAAAAAATCAACATTTTATTAAGATTTAACTTTAAGTCCCCTTTTGTATTTTTTGTCTACAGACAGTACTGAAGGTCACATGTATTCTGAACTCTGTTCTGTTCACTAATATCCTGAGACATGGAGGTAGAACAGGTTAAAGTGTAGGGACCTGCATACCAAAATAAATAATAAATTCTACATCCTTTATTTCTATCGTCAGTTGGTAGTGGTTGAGGAAATCTCAACGGACGGCCATGCAAATACTTACAGGGAATGTGCCACTGACCAGGCTGGGTCTGCCTTTAGGGTATGGATTTCCTGGTATCATACCACAGGAGGAGATCATGGCTACAGGAGCCTTGCAGCCAACCTTACATACCTAGTGACACAGAAGTTGTATTATTTTAGAAACTGTGTGTGTGTTTACAGCATGCATAAAAAATATTATTATTATTATTAGGGGTGTTAAAGACACCAAATGCACACAGCTACTGCTATTCATTTAAGACCGCTTTATCATTTTCTAATTGCATCCCAGTACATCTCACTAGGCAACAGTTGTTCCCTGGGGTTACAGCTACCAAAGGGATTCCTCACAGTCTTTTGATACCAAGACAAGACCTATGGTTTCTATACTAACCTACCTAGAACACAAACAACACCATGAAGTTGAATTTGTAACGGTGAACTTACTTGCTCCAGTATCCGGCGAGCCCGCTTCTTCTCAGACAAGTGTATGCGAAACAGATCCTCAACAGGACGATAATTTTGAGCATCTGAAATGTTCCTGTTTGGGAACAGAAATTCAATATTTAACAAGTAACCAATTAGTCGAACCAAACCGGTTGATATTACAATACATCATTTGACCTACAGTGTTTTAAAGTCCATTCAGAGCGCTTAAATGCATTTTCAAAAATGTACTCACAAAGCTATTAGTTCCAGGACAACCAGTCTATCCTTTGAGAAGGTGAAGCAATTTAGGATATTTGCAACTTTGGTTGTCGGGATTGCAACCATTTTCTAAAGGCAACAGAATGAGAAACATTTAACAAACAGACATTTAACTAACACTTTAAAACAGGTGGAGATTTCGACACAAAATTATACAGTTTTACAGCTTTGCTAATATTGATGTAGTTGATTTTATACAATTAAATCATATACATTTTTAGAAAACACATTTACCAATCATGTAAACACATGTTACTCACATGCTGCAGAGCTTTTACTGCTTTGATCTGCGGCTCTGCCCATGAGAAGTACTTCAGTATCTCCATCACCTGCAGATGTTCAAGACAGTGTTACAAGTTGCAATAACCCTAGAGCTGCACTGCTATAGTATGGAAGTAACATGAAAGACCGTGACAATTTTGACTACCAACTTTATTGATAAAAAGAGATATATAAAAAGATATATTTCAACACTATATGCGTTTCCCTATTGTTAAGTTGTAACCATACCTTTGTTTGGCATGAAAACAACAATTGCAAATGCATATTTATCCTCAGCATGCATTAATCTAAGAAAACATAACACACCATTTACTTAAGAATGGAATTTTAAAATAAACCAATATGCAGCATTGGTTAAGCGTAAGAACAAGTAGTACTATCGGATCCTAATATGAGACATATGGATGAAATTTGGGACTATATTTTGATTTAATGTCCGTTTAAAGACATGCACCAACTGTGAAGACTTTACAGTGTGGAACCCCTTGGTCCATCTAGTGTGGTAAAATACAGTATGTGGTGAGCTGTAGGTAAGTAAGTAAGTAAGTAAAGCTTTATTTATATAGCACCTTTTAAAACACACCATTACAAAGTGCTTCACACACAAGAAGAAACATCAAACAAGGAAAAATTACAATGAGAAACAGATCAAACAAAAACAAACAAACACACATGTGGATGAGGCCTATAGAAAGGCTTGCCTATAGAGATGGGTTTTTAGAAGCTGCTTAAAACAGTCCAGAGATTCAGCAGCTCTAATAGATTGGGGGAGGTTATTCCAGAGGGTTGGTTATTCCAGAGAGTTGGGGCTAAAACAGAAAAGACCCGATCACCTTTTGTTTTGCAGTTTGAGCGGGGGATGGATAAAAGGCCGAGATTAGAGGATCAAAGTGTTCGACAGGTCGAATATGGAACAAGGAGATCAGCAATGTAACTGGGGGCGAGGTCATGCAGTGCCTTACATGTAATTAGCAAGATCTTAAAATTGATTCAGAATTTTACAGGAAGCCAATGGAGGGATGCCAGAACAGGGGTAATGTAAGACCGACGGCTAGTTCTGGTTAATAACCTGGCCGCTACATTTTGAACCACCTGAGGCCTGTACTACGAAGCAGGATTTGGCGTTATCGAGGTAACTTCAGGGTTAACCCTGGGTTTTCCGTACTACGAAGCTGGTTCACTTCTTATCGAGGTAGATCTCCATGGAAACTTATGCTGAACGGCTAACCTGATCAGAGATAAACTCGTATGAAAATTCCGCCTACTGACCAATCAGAGCTCTGTGTGGTGATTGTATAATAATATTACACATATATGAAGAATTTTAAGTCATAATCCAGGCTAAAAACAACACAGATAAAACTGACAAATGCAAGAAAGACAGTTGGATTTATGTTGTGGGTGTTAACCCCTTTGAATTATATTTTTATATTTATTTATTTTTATTTCCTCTTGAGTCTGTTTCACACCGCCACAGAGGGGGAAAGCAGGTGAAAGGATGTTTAAATAGTTATAGACGCCAAATATGACACGCAGGGTTAAAATAGGTGTAATCCATTCATCTATTACACTCTTTAAAGCTATTCATATTTAGATGACTCTATCTGACTTTTGAGTGTTCCGTTAAATTAATAAATCTGTTAATTTACGCATTCACAAAACGGGAGTTTTTTCTTTTTCCAGCTGTTCTTCCTGCATTTGGCAGCTTCAACAGTGTTACTTTTAGCCTGGATTAAGTGTTAAACTTCTTCGTATTTGTCTAATATAGTTTGCTCTTCCTTTGTTAAATGTGCCGCTCTGCCTGTCAGTAGACTTGTTCATGTCTGTGATTGGTCATAAACTGCAAACACAGCATCGTTCATGTGAACGCGCTGGTATATCCAGACTGAGAAACCCTGGGTTGATTTACCGAGTTGATAACCAGCTTCGTAGTACAGTTTAGCGGGATCTCGTTTGTTAGGTTAAGTGAAGCCAGATAGCGAGAAGATACCCTGGGTATGTTGAACTCGCTTCGTAGTACAGGCCTCAGAAGGCGATTTAAAGCACATTGACTGAGGCAGGTGTAGAGGGAATTACAATAGTCTAGACGGGAGAATATGAAAGTGTGAATTAAAAGTTCAAGATCCGTGGAGGACAAGATGTATCGGATTTTTGCAATGTTTCTTAACTGGAGAAAGCAGGTCTGGACAAGTTTCTGTTGACTTTCTCACTGTGGATGAACTCAGGGATAAACGTCACATGGGAGTGGTGCTGTTTGGACGGTTAAGATAAAATAAGATGAGATAAAATAAGATATCCCTTTATTAGTCCCGCAGTGGGGAAATTTGCAGTGTAAAAAGAGCTAAACAAAGTGTAACAAAATATGAACCATTTAAATAGAAGGAAGTATAAAAATAGGAGCAGTATAGATAGATAGATAGATAGATAGTAACTTTATTAATCCCGAGGGAAATTCAAGTTTCCAGCATCACAGTTCCATAGTGCAAAACATGTTAGTAAAAAGGCAGACTATTAACAAAATTGCACAAGTCGAAAATGATATTGCACAGTGAGAATGAATGAATGAATGAAATTCCACCTGAAAATATCAGGTTATTGTCAGTTTTTGTGGTGTGTAAGTGGTCTACTGGGAGCAGTGCTGGTTGTAATGAGTTACCTGCTCACTGGAGAAGTATCCATGCACCTGCTCTATGGCTTTGATCCGCTGATCGGTCAGGACGCACTGAAACACACAATGAAGAAGTTGAGATGATTTCAAATCTTAAATCGGACAGCAAATTTGGGATTAGACACTCCTTACCTTTCTTATCTCATCCAAGACTATATCAAATGATTTCTTGTCCATGTTTGCTGATTCAAACAAACGATCACCTCAAATAAACACAGTTGTTATACCACGCGATTGGTAAATACACCTTTTACAATACAACAGCTAAGATGGATTTAAGATAAAATGCATTCGGGTGACTTAAAGTCTAATTACTATGTTACTGATCCAACGTTACTGGTTTAAATTCATAATGCTGCGAAAGGATCATTTAAAGCATTGCATGTTTGCAGTATATCATCAGCTTTGTAATAAAGCTGCATGGTTCTTTACAGTCCTTATATATAAAACTCAACTTTCCTGCCCGTGAACAATGACTTCCCAAACAAGAGAAGCTGTGTCTGCAGTGCAAAACCTGTCTGCACCAGATCGGTCCGCAGCTAACAACAAGCTAGCTTAGCTACAGCTAACCTCAACTCTGAGCACAGATCAACACAAAATACGCAAAAAAAATATTTGTACATCTGTTTAGTTAGTTAGTTTAAATTCAGTGCTAGCGATGATTACGATTAATACTGGAAAGTGTAAAAATAATCATTAAAAATCCTCTAAATAACGCGCTAGGAGCGATAGCATAGTGTTGCTAGCTTCCACTGACAGCTGGCGCTAGTAACGTCAACACCGGAAAGGACCCCTTGAGGCAGCCTGACTGTCAGAAAAGACACTATGTTAGCAAATTATGTAAAAAAAAAATGTATAACATAGTTACAGATAGTTTGGGTAATGTTATCAGTACAAAGAGCTGGTATATAGTCAATACAGTCATCAATACAATGAACTTATATATTTATTTATGTTCTATTTTAGTGTTTCTCTGCAGGCAGTGTCAGGCCAATTTTGGACAGCGTACAAGGCCTGTAGAAGGAGGCTAGGTCATCATTGCGTCATATCTCGGGGGTATTACACATGCGCAGTAAAACCTGTTCTGCACTCGCCGAGATTGAGCCAATCGTAACGCACGACCGCAGTTTCAGTTACACTGCGCATGCGTAATACCCCATATCCCAAAACCAGTGATCGAGCCTTCTTTTATAGGCCTTGACAGCGTACAGGAAGTAAACATAAAATGGGTCTCGGCAGCAGCGAAGTAGAATAAAAATTGTTTGTTATAAATAGTAAAAATGGACTGTTTTTCGTGGTCAAACGGGCTTTTAGAAATAAACGAAACTTTAGTAATACAGCAACGAGGTGTCAGACTGTATGACGGTGATGATAAGGTATAGTTTTATTGTCTGATTGCTAAGTTTGTGGCCCGACACAACAACAACACAGCAGCTACAACTTACATACAACAGTGTTAATATGATGAAGCTGAATAACGCAGCAATGTTGATGGTGTACTATGAGCTGCTGATGAAGAACAGGCATTATAGTTTTAGGTAATAAGAAAATAATAACGTCATGTCCTTTCCTATGATTGTACCAGGCTAAGCTGGATGTTGGAGCTGCCTTGTTGAGCACCCATCGGTTGATCTGGAGGGACATGAAGAATCATGTAAGAGAGTGGCAGTGATTGTGTGAGAAATTGGTGCTATTGTTCACAGATTTGTCTTTCCTGTGTATGCTGCTGGCTCACGATGATTTTTGTATTTCTCACCTACAGGAATGCTGCATAGCCATGCCTCTGTCACAGATCCTCTTCTTTGAGGAGCAGGCTGCAGGAATAGGAAAGAGGTGAGTGTCTGTAAATACATCCTGTGGTATGGATCAACAGAGATCAGAAGTAGGGTTTAAGTATTTCCTTAAAAAGGAGCAAACAACAATATGTTGCGTTTTTATACCTAAATGTGTAACTTAAAGCAGCAGTAGGTAGAATTGGAGCAAATATGATTAAGTTATTTTTATAAAATAGTCCTACTGTATCCTGACAGTAGTGCATGAGACAGGTAATCTGAAAAACAAACAAACATGTGTCCTCCGTTGCTCCTTATGGCATCTGCAAGATTTCACAGACCGGAGGAAAACAACCAATCAGAGCCGAGCTGGAGCTTTGCCGTGTATGAGCAGCTGTCAGTCATTGTGAACTCCGATCAAATGGTCAAACCAGGCCGCGCTGATCAAATATGAATCAATATTCTGTTACTGTAATGCCTATTTCTCACTGCAAGTGTTAAAACATATTGTAGTGTACTGTTTAGCTGAACAGTACACTACAAGATGTTTCTGACATTTCTGATTGACAGCTGCCTCTGTTGAATGAACAGCCAATAGGAATGCTCTCTCTGAAATGACCTGTGATTGGCCAAAGTCACCCGTTTTTTTAAAGCCTGAAAACACAGCCATGAACACTTGAATTACAATATGCTGAAAGGTTATTAGGGAATTTTTTTTTTTTTTAAGTTATTTTTTTGGGGGCATTTTTCCATTTTTATGACAGGACAGAGTCTTGAAAGGGGGGAGAGAGAGAGTGGATGCGGAAAGGGCCACAGGCCGGATTCGAACCCGGGCCGCCGCGGTCAGGACCAAGCCTTAATACATGGACGCCCGCTCTACCAACTGAGCTAACCCAGGCGCCCTATTAGGGAATTTTTGCCCAGTGATGCCAAAAATATTCTGCCTACTGCCACTTTAACCAAAGACTCTTAATAAAGGTCCACTTAATAGCTTTTTTTCTGGAGCTGGCAGCTGCATGTTACTGTGTTCATCAGTGGATGGAGTGTGCTCCGTTGTCATGAAGATGGCTCAGTTGTCATCACGTGAATTAAGTATGGAGCTTTGGTCACGTGTTAACTGGTGGTTGTATTTGGGGGAGAATATCACAGCACCCTGCAGTTGACAGCTCCGGAAAAAAACTAGTAGGTGGAACTTGAGTTAGGATTTTTTTTCCACTGTTGATAACAATAATTTCAATTTACAAGAAGAAAATGGTAAATTAACTATTGACATCTTTTATCTTGTAGCGCAAAAATAGTTATCCACCTGCATCCAACACCTGCCAACAAGGAGCCAGGTCCCTACCAACACAGCAAGTTCTCCTTCATCAAGCTGTCCTTCAAAGAACACGGGCAGATTGAGGTAATCCCACTTGTAGCTAAAAGAGCTTTGTGGTTTAACTTTTTGTTTTATTGTTCACCCTATGATGAACCTTCTTGATAGAGACTCTCTGTTTGATTCTTTATTACCTTGAACTGACATGGTGTCATTTGCTTGCAGTTTTACAGGAGGCTAACAGAGGAAATGACTCAGAAGAGATGGGAGAATACACCGGTTTCACAACCCATCTCCACAGGAACCGGCTCTCAGGTCAGAAGCCAAAGAGATGTTCCTTCTTATCCGACCAGAATCTCTTCCTTTACACTGTCTCTTATATTCCTGGATTTTTTTTTTAATTCAGATGCCAGAAGGTTGTTTTATTTGTTTCCACCCCACTGGACTGTAACTATACCAGCCAAACTGCCATTCAGCAGTTTTTTAGGTGATGTATGGGAATGACACTCCTGTCAATGCAATTTATGTACCACAGGATGGCAGTATTGTCTCTATATTATTGGGCTTGACAGTTAAAATAGTCAGAACTTCTGCCTCTGACTATTCACTGTTATATGATAGTGACATGTATTGCTCAATTTGTAGAAATTGGCATTAACATCAATTCAAGTATCCCACAGCAGGACTCACATTAACGTAAATTGAGCTTCTGTGTAGGCTGTTACACACAGTCATTTCAGTTGCATTAGGTCATGTGTCTCCAAATGAGATTACATTAATCTCCGTTTTTTTGATAAACACTATGAAATCATAGTTACTAAAATTGAATTATTTACTGTAACAGCAGTTGACCACAATTTGCCCCATCCTCCTCCTTCTCACTTTGTCTTTCCTTGTCCTTTGAGGCTTCTTTTTAAATTGCCTGTGTGTTTCACTCCGTGTGTTTTTCTTTCCTTTGTGGTCATGTAGGCAGGAAGGACACGTGCTGTGGGGATTGTCGGCATCGAGAGGAAGATAGAGGAGAAGAGGAAAGAAACAGACAAAAACATTTCTGAGGTACTGTAAAGCAAAAACACTGAACTACTGAGAAATGTGTCTCCTCAAAGCTCCGAGCTGAAGTTCTGTATTTAGCCATATTTTGACAAAAATGACATTACTGAGAATACGGAGATGTTTAGTTCTGGGTTTTTTTTTCTGCCAAACATTTTTCACCATCAGAATTTATTGTAACTGGCATGAACTCAAGCTGACCACAGCCGCCGTGACACCGTTAGGCATCCATGAAGTTATGTGTAACTGCTGTTGAACATACTGTATGTTTGTCTTGAATATGAATCAAATTAAATAAAAATGACATATTTAGCGTCATGAAAGGTATGATGTTGAAACAAATGTGTGTTTAGGGCTAGGGAGAATGTTCAGATTTATCATCAGCCAGAGGAGGGGTGAGGGTGCTGTGGAATGATACGCAAATTATATCTGTCGTCGTGAAGTTTTGTGGTTTTTTGAGCACTATTTCACATTTAGTTTATTTTTTTCAGGCCTTTGAGGACCTCAGTAAGCTGATGGTGAAGGTAACAAATGCTTTCCTTTGTATGTTCACATTTTCTTGTAGTTGTTGATTTATAACAGAATTAATTAACCTTTTTGAAGTCTTCTAATACGTTATCCATCATGCTGTATGATTGTTCAAACATCTTAACCACAGATATCAAACCTGTTTTTAAGCTCACATACTGTGAATGATTGTCTGCTCTAACTAACAGGCCAAAGAGATGGTAGAGCTGTCCAGATCTATAGCCAACAAGATCAAAGACAAGCAGGGAGACATCTCAGAAGACGAGGTAAGGGGTTGACCAGCATAATGAGACACAGAAACACTGGACGTGGTTTCAAATGACTGTACACATGCAGCAATAGTTAATCATAAAAGCCTCTTAAGTAGAGTCATTCTACTCTCAACTGCCCACAATTTGGTTTTCAAGTTGCTTTTCATTAACAGTTCTGTTCTGCTTTATAGACGATACGGTTCAAGTCCTACCTGCTGAGCATGGGTATCGCTAACCCCGTTACCAGGGATACGTATGGATCAGGTACACATTACCACATGCAGCTGGCTAAACAACTGGGAGATATGCTACAGGCCCCGCTAGAGGTAGGTGTCAGTTTTTGTGTGTCACTGGTTTACGTCTACACAGGCTAAGATCACTAATTTCCAGTGGTGGAATGTAACTGAGTACATTTACTCAACTACTTAAGTACAATTTTGAGGTACTTGCACTTTACGTGACTATTCCATTTTCTTCTACTTTATACTTCACTGAATCTCAGAGGTAAATATTGTACCTTCATTTTTTTTTTTTTTTACCTCACTTCATTTAATTTAAAGCTTTAGTTACTTTGATTTTACAAAAAAAACATATAATCAAGTTATTAAATATTTTAAATTTATATAATTAAAATTTTATATTTAAATTAAAGGTTCCTAAAGTCCCCCAAATATATATATATATTTCTTTTTTTATCTTGTAGCACACAACAAATTATCTTGTGTGCATAAGATTAAAACATTTATAATCTTTGGGGACCTTGGAAGCTCCATATAAAACTACCATTTTGCATAATGAGTACTTTTGATACATTAAATACATTTTACTGGTGATACCTAAGTGCTTTTACTCAAGTCGAATTTTGAACGCAGGACTACACTAAACTAAAGTAATCGATCTGAGTTTCTTCCACCACTGCTAATTTCAATCATGTCATTATTATTTTCTTCTTACTGACTCTACTTTTCTTTTGTCTTTTTCTACCACTCCCTACTCTTTAGGAGCGTGGGGGCATGGTGGCTCTCACTGAGGTGTACTGTCTCGTCAACCGTGCTAGAGGGATGGAGGTAATGCTCACACAAACATACAATTTTGCTATCTATACACTCACGCTACACAAACACGTCTTTGGTGTCACATACTGTGGTTACATTTCTTTTCCCTTTTTTCCACAGCTTTTATCTCCAGAAGATTTGTTGAACGCTTGCAAGATGTTTGAGTCGTTGAAGCTCCCGTTGAGGTAATTCCTTGGTAGATACTTTCATACATAAATCTACAGACCAGGCTATGTGTTTATTAAAGGAATATAGAGCAGGGTTTGGCGCCTGCTTCACAGAGGCCAGACTCTTCCTGCCTGGCTTCCTGTTGTTGGAAGTATTGTCCAGACCTCTGAGAGTGTCATTTCCTGTCACTTCCCAGGATTTCAAAAGAAACACTGGCCTGTTTTTTCCTACCACGCTGGTTCTAGTACCCACCAAACTGGTTGCTGTTCTTTAGCTATAGCTCCCTATTTTAGCTTCATAAAAGATCATTCAGCATAAATCTGTCTCTTCTGTGATCCATCTTGTCCTGTTTGTAGGCTGCGTGTGTTTGACAGCGGCGTGATGGTGGTCCAGCTGCAGTCTCACAGTGAAGAGGAAATGATAGCCTCAGCGCTGGACAGTGTAAGCTTTACCGTTACAAACATTACACTGATGTTGACGTGCTTTAGACTGATCGAACAGCACACCATCTCCTTATCTCATCATCTATCGTCTTCTACAGGTGTCAGACAAAGGCTCTTTGACGGCGGAGGAGTTCGCAAAGCTGCTGGGCCTCTCTGTTCTTCTGTCTAAAGAGCGGTAAGTTAAACTCAAGGATACGGTCTGTTTTACTCAACCATATTGTTATAACGATGAGAATATTAACATATTTTGTTTCTAATTTTATTGTTCTTTATTGCTGCATTCAGTCACACGTGTTTTTTTTTTTAATTTCTTTGTGTCCTCTTCTCTATTCCCTTCCTCATCTCCAGGTTGCTGCTGGCTGAGAAGATCGGCCACCTGTGTCGAGACGACTCTGTCGAGGGTTTGAGATTCTACCCGAACCTCTTTTGACCCGTTTACTGTCATTATTGTTGAGATAGAAAAACATAACTTCAACTGGGCTGCACTGTCTCTGCTGATAGACTGATGCATTGCCACTACATGTACATACTGGTGTACAGCAGCAGAGTGCCTGCTGTACTTTGAGCGCAATAATGTACCTATCCAGATATTTTTTATCTAGGTCTAAGAGATAGTCTCTGTCTTTTAGGAGATACTTTCCCAGAAAACTGCTCAAGAACCTGGTTCCCAGATTTGCTCTGCTTGGAGTGATCATCATGTGCGTTTAGTAATAAATGGGTTTGGGACTTAATGGATTATACGGTGTACATTTTTTCACTCCTTTGTGTGCCACAGAGCTAATACCTTTTTTTACAAGTAGTTATGACAAGCCCATATAGCCTCTGATCACATGTTTTCCAAAGTAAAATATGCATTTATGTAATAAATGATTTAAGGAATGAAGCTTGTCATGCTGTCTCATCTTCTGAGGAGGGAGAGAACAGAGGTTTCAATAACCTTTCATATTGCTTCGGTCTCTCAACCTTGTCCATCAAAGCGTGATTCCTGCCCCTTCCTTCTTCAGTCAGACTGTCATTGAATGTATTGGCTTTTTGTCTAGAATACATTCAAGATAAAATAAAATGCCTGATCTGCTGTCAGTTTGGTTCACATGATCAAAATATAAGGCACATTGCCAAATGTCATTATTCAGCCAATTAAGCCCTTCATTGCAGAGGTCAAATTGAAAGGTTAGCACCCCATTAATGTGCTTGTAAAATCACATTACCATATCTACTCACAATATATCATATGTAGGGATAATGAACGCGTGAGATATGAGCATATTGTATTAAATCCCACCTGGTCTAAGTAGCTCCATGTCTAAACTTTATACTTTCTGCTGAGTGTTGCCACTACTTTTATTTTTAATCTCTGTGCGTCCCTGTAGGGCTTTTGACAAACCGAATAGAACAGTTCTTTGTTCCCATTGTGAGCTGAGCTGAGCAGTAAAGGGTGTTTCATCTCCAGAGAAGCTTCCTGTTTTCATCCGGCTCTCTCTGGAGGAAAAATGGAGGTCTGCAGAGCTCTACAGCTGATTAGATTACCCTGCAATGTATAGTTCACTTATTGGTAGTAGATAAATGTAATTGTGGAAAGCTGAACTCATGGCTGATGATAATAATTAGGGATTCGTGCTTGACATTGAACTTTTGGTGGACGTTTTTCTAAACAGAATAGGTCCTGTTCTGGCATGCTGAGACAGATTTACTCAATGGTTCATTTGAAATGAATCCATATGCTGAATGGCTGAGTGTTATCTTTCTCTCATCAATGGATTATAGAAGAATGACTTGTCAGTCATCTTATGTGAAGTGGAAGGTAATCTGATTGCGTGAGATGAATAGTTCTGCTGTTTACTATCGTGACTGCATTGTAGGCTATAAAATGTTTTATTTTGTTGCCCTGCCTCTGGGCCAATTGGGATACACAATGCTATCCTGTCTGAACTTCCCTATGACTTTATCATGAGTTTCTTTTTAGATGGAATATTTAGAGAGGGGAAACACCAAATAAAAATGAGCCTAGGAAAGAAAGGCTCCCTCACTAAGATAAACTGGAAAAACAAAGTTCGGAAACTTGTGTTTGGTCGATTATTTCTCTGTTGTTACAATGCTAATGGTCATTGTATTTTACATCGTTGGAAAGCCTGTTTATTTACCTTCGCAATGATGTCCAACTTGTAAGGATCATGCATTTGTGGGATGAGCAGCACAGCTGATTTTGTGGGGAGCGCCCAAGAAAATGTTTCCAAAATGCTCTTCCAATGGTAAATAGTGTATTCTCCTGTTGGTATTGACTCTTGTTTTTAGTTGTTTGGTGGATTGGATGATTGAACTCTATCAGTAACAAGGAACAAAACAAGACATATTGGCTATTAATTTAATACACCGTCAGGAGCCTCAGTAGTGGTGGAAGATCCATACGCAGCCACAACAGCCTGGCACCTCCTCCTCATGTTGGTCACCAACCTGGTCACACGTTGCTGTGGGATGGCGTTCCATTCCTCAACCAGGATTCGTTGCAGGTCAGCCAGCATGGTTGTGTTGGTCACTCTAACACGTACAGCACGCCCAAGCTGATCCCACAAGTCATCAATTGGGTTGAGGTCTGGACTCTTGGCAGGCCGTTCCATTCTCTCTACTCCCACATTGTGGAGGTAGTCTGTGATAACCCTGGCTCTGTGGGGGCGAGCGTTGTCATCTTGGAGGATGAAGTTAGGTCCCAGATTGTGGAGGTATGGGATCGCCACTGGCTGCAGAATATCATCCCGATATCTCCCTGCATTGAGATGGCCTTCAATGATGACAAGCCTTGTTTTGCCAGTGAGGGAGATGCCCCCCCCACACCATGACACTGCCCCCACCAAAAGCTGTTACTCCATCAGTGCAACAATCAGCATAGCGTTCTCCGCGTCGTCTCCAGACTTTGACCCTGCCATCCAACTTTGGCAGACAGAACCTGGACTCATCACTGAACATGACATTCCCCCACATGTTCAGGTTCCATTATCTGTGTCGTCGACACCAGCGCAAACGGGCCTGACGGTGAAGGGCAGTCATTGCAGGCTTCCTGGTAGCCTTATGAGAATACACTGTTTACCACTGGCAGAGTATTTTGGCAAATTTTTCTTGGGCGCTACCCACATAATCAGCTGTGCTCCTCATCCCACAAATGCATGATCCTTACAAGTTGGACATCATTGCGAAGGTAAATAAACAGGCTTTCCAACGATGTAAAATACAATGCCAATTAGCATTTTAACAACAGAGAAATAATCCATCAAACACAAGTTTCCGAACTTTGTTTTTCCAATATATTTAGATTACTGAACTCAGACAGTACCCGAACAGCTGACTAGATTATAAACCCTCTGGGAAACAGCATTGAGCAGCATCTGAGCACTGAAACCAGGGGTAGATAATTTACAAGCTTCACACACCTGATCCTCATCAGGGACAATTAGGCTCCACAGCTGCCTCTCCTCAGAGATAATGAACCCAACCAGCCCCTCACAGTAAAACGCCCTCTACCTGTAGTAGAAACCATCCTGTATGAATTAACCTGCTTGTGAAGGTGCTGTACGGCACTTGTTAGGCTACTTGAGAACCAATATTTTGGAAATTAAAGGGACTGTTTGTAAGATTCAGAAATGCTTGTTAACAGCGACAACTGTGCCCGTTAAGTCATGGGATTGATTAATTGGTCAAAGATTTTAGATTTTTTAAAGCCTGTAAACAGAGCCATGAGGAGGTGCAGAAGTATAGTTATCACTCAGAGCACTTGAATTACAATATGCTGAAAGATTATTATGTAATTTTTGCCCAATGATGCCAAAAATATACTGCCTACTGCCACTTTAAACATGGTTGATGTGTGTTGTGGTTTATTGGGCTAGGGTTAGGGTTCTGGGGGGTTGAACCCTATCCAAATTGCGCCTAGGGCACCAAATGCCTAGAACCGGCCCTGCATATATATATATACATATATATATCGTTATCCTTAGAACATTTTAAAAGGAAATTATCATCACATTTAATTAATGATGTCAAATTATTTTTTTGATATGTTTAGATATATTTTCTTTTCCTCTGTACTGTTTTTTGTATGTATTTCATTGTTTTTATTGGATTGTTTGGTTAGGTTTTTCTGCACATTTTGTGTACTTCTTGTTGTTGTTTAACTTTTGTTGTATTTTTTAAAATGATGTCAGTTCAGATCTTTCTTCCTTTTTTTGTTATTGTTTTTTCATTGACTGGATTTTGTGCAGTTTTATATATGTGCAATTTTTAAGAAAAAAAAGTATATATATATATATATAAACATATATATTTATTAACATATATATATATAATTTTTTTATTATTATAATTTTTTTTTCTAATATTTTAGAAAGTATTCTATTGGTTTGTTTTGGGAGGAAACAGTGAGTCGCTCATAATATCAATCCGCCCTGCATGCTGTCTGCTGTCTGTTGTCTGCTGTTGACCGTGAAGTGACTGTGAGCGGATCTCTCACGCGCTCTGAACACCGGAGCGCGCCTCCGGAGCACTCTGTTGGCTGTGTGACGCTCGTCCCGCAGAGCCGGGTGAGCGAGTCAGAAGACATGTATGATCGGCACACTGTGGGGCCGTTGTTTAGGGCTGCTGTGTTGGACAACTGGAGAGGAATAATGCTGCGCTGAGTCAACACGAAATGTGAGTATAGGACAGCTTTATTCTCCAGCTAAAAACAATGACGGTTATGACCACTATACAGTATGTGCCAGAGATGTTCAACTTAAAGTCGGGTAAACTATGCTAAAATCAAGGTTTCAGAATCATGTCTAAGTTTTATATTCGCTCACACTTAGGAGGTGGAGTTAAATGATATAAATATAAAATATTTCAAAAGAAGTGACATGATTATAGGCTGTAGATATATCAAGCCTTCACAGACACATTTGAGTTGCGTAAAAAGGAGACGCCAACTATTTGGTTGGGAGTTGACTCTGTATTAAACTCTTTACTTGAGAATAAATATTAGGCAAAGTTTTGATCCATCTACAGTCAATTCATTTAATGTGTTGCTTTTAATAATTGCAACCTCGTGGGATTAGTCCATTGCTTTTGAATGGGAGTGTAAAATTTAAGTCTAAAGCAGCCTTGTGCCAAGAATTCCAAGTTTAGGGATTTGTTTCTGAGTCTAAGGAAACATTAGAGAAACAATCAGTGAAAACCTTTAAGCAACCAAACAATAGGGATTTGGCTCTACCTCATAAATATGCTATTTGTTATGGACAACTACGTGTGTCCTGACTCTCCATACCCATTGTTGGAGATGGAAGGAAGAGGAAGACGCCACTGTAAATCCAGAAAACTCATGGTCACAGCTCCATGCTTCCTGTTTTCCATACCTCAGATCAGTGCACTACATCTTCCATGCCTTCTCCTGTCTGATGACACCCACAAGCACAATTGGTCGTTGCCATGCTGCCTTCTTGTGACTTATTTTTTTGTTTCTTTCTTTTATGATTTGCCCTCTGATTCGTAGAGGTCAGGGATGGTGGAAGAGGACGCCGGTCATGTGGTGAAGGAGAAAACAGAGGCACGGACATCGGAATGCCACAGGCTGTCTCGCTGCTGCCCTTCCTGCTGGCGCTCATGGGATACGGTGAGTGTCACCAAACCATCTTAATAACATGATTTTTAATAGTTAAGAGCAAACACATGTTAACTTAAATGCCCTGTACCACCCTGGAAGGATAGACAGAGGAAATGAAGGGTGGTAACGGAGGGTTGGCCTCTTCCTATTCCCACACCCTCTTTGCTTTGTGAGGTTGCAAAACAGGATTTAAACACTACACAGCACAATAGCTCTTAAAACTGGACTACTACTAATGCCTATCAATTACTTATGTGGATCCACATTGTCTGTGAGCGCGATATCTCAGGAATGCCTTGAAGCCACTTGGACTCAAGGATGAACTTGTTAGATTTTGGTGGTCAAAGGTCAAAGGTCACTGTGACCTTACAAAACACGTTTTTGGCCATAACTCAAGAATTCATATGCTAATTATGACAATTTCACACATGTCTAATAGGATAAAATGATGACATTTTGGACAGACATGGATTTAAACTGCAACTTGACTGGTTGGCGGAGGCATACAACCGCAAAGTAGTACATTCTATGTATCATAAATAATGATGAAAAAGTTATGTTGTCAAAAGTGCCACTATACAGCACATTTCTCCCAGACTGATTTCTAAAAATCACAGTTCCCATTTGACTTCCATACAGTCCATAGATTAATTAGACAACTTTACATATAGTTGTCCACACCCAAACAGGTATTAGGATGTATCATTTCTAGAAAATGACACGTCATTGAATCACCAGAAACACACAGTACAGTATGGGCACAGTAACAGACAGCTTGCAGAAAATTGAAAAAGCAGATGTACTAAAAGCAAATATAAAGAATAAACAAAGACAACAAAATGTGAGACCACATTTTATCCATAGTGGACATACTCAGAAATGTTTGTGCGAGATGCATGAGCAATAAGTGAAATAGTCTCTCTTTTTGCCCTATCTGACTTCTGTGCATCCTTTCCTGTAGCTTTCGCAGGGCTCAATATCTGGCCCTCCCTCCACGCTGCCCTTAGCAACGCCAGTGTATTTGTGGACTTCAGCACAAAATCCAACAGCAGCACCGTCCGCAACACGAGCCTCTCTCTGGTCAACACAGAAACCAACACCACCCTTCTGACCAGGACTCTCCCCAGCGACCGATCGGCTGGCAGGGTGGAGTTCAACTGTTCCTGCTTCCTGTATGCAGGAACTTTCCGGTTCCTGCTGAGGCAGACCAGCATCGCTGTCGTTTCTCGTGCTAATGACACACGAGACGGTAGCGCGGAGAGCACCGCCTGGTGGTGGAGTTCAGAACTGCAGGTGCAGTGGCCCACCTTTCACATCGCTGTGGAACGGGCCGGGAACCACTCAGGATCTTTTCAGGCAAGACGAACAAGATCTCAAACACTAAGTTGGTTTATTGTGCTGCAGAATGATGACCATACTCCTCTTCTTCTTCTGTCTCTCTCCAGGTTGGGATCTCCACTAATGAACACTTCCAGGCTTGTTCCAACGGCATGGATTCAGCTGTCTTCCTAGAAGTCAGCTACGTGGAGTACAACCAGATAGGGCGAAACAGCATTGACAAGGTCCAAGCCCGCACGCGCCACCCAATCAAACCGCTCCGTTCCCAGAGTATTGAGCTGTCCTGCGCCTTCCCCTTCACAGAAAGAGACTTCATCCGAGTGGCTCTACGCTCTCCTCATGTAGCACAGGATGTGAAGAGCTCTGGACCTCTCTACCTGTCACGCATCTTCTCCTATAAGCTGCTGGTGGAAAACACCAACGCTTACAGGAGCGGCTGTGAAGGGACTATGACTGTTAAACTGATAAGCCCTCCTTGTGCTCACATCAGTGGGAAAGTATTGCTGTATAAGGAAGCAGATGTTGGGAGAGGGGTTGCTGTTTCCTCTGGGATGGAAGCAGGTGGAACAGCACTGATGGGGTTCGGACCAGAGGATCCCTCTTCACCTCTGTTGGCCTTTAACTGGCTGACTCAGGGAGAGAACGAGACCGAATTCAACTGTTCTGTGTTTATCCCGGGGAGGAACAAGTACTGCTTTCGCTTTGTCTTCAACTTCAGTCGCTCTCCGAGTCCTGCACAGACCTGTCTGGTGGTATACAAGAGTGCAGGTGCGATTTCATAGATTGACACATTCTCATTTGGCAGCTGCCAAGAATATATTTACACTGTGATTTTCTTAAAAACCAAGAGTTACTTTGCTTTATCCATCCACATTTTTCAGAAATTGAGAAAATCTGTTGGTAGATAAAACCCAGTCACTAGTTAAAGCTGCAGTGGGTAGAATTGGAGCAAATATGGTTAAAAAAACTGTTATTTTTATAAAACGGTCACTATATCCTGACAGTAGTGCAGGAGACAGGTAATCTGAAAAAAATCATGTGCCTCTGTGTCCTCCTGTGTCCTCCGGTGCTCCTAATGGCATCTGCAAGATTTTACAGACCGGAGGACAACGCCCAATCAGAGCCGAGCTGGAGCCTGCCGTCTCTGAGCAGCTGTCAATCACTCGCAAACTCTGATCAAACGGTCAAACTAGGCAGCGCTGATCAAATATGAATCAATATTCTGTTACTGTAATGTCTATTTCTCAAAAAAAATGTTTTCAGAAACATCTTGTGGTGTACTGTTTAGCTGTAAAATGAGAAAGTTTGTGACCCGGCAGCCAATTTAAGATCAGTTGAGGAAATACCAAGCACCGCCCACCAGCTGGAGCAAACTTTCTAATTTTACAGCTAAACAGTACACTACAAGATGTTTCTGAAAACATTTGAGGTGAGAAATAAGCATTACAGTAACAGAATATGAATTCATATTTGATGAGCGCTGCATAGTTTGACCGTTTGATCCGAGTTTGTGAGTGATTGACAGCTGCCTCTGTTGAATGAACAGCCAATAGGACCGCTCTCTCTCTGAAATGACCTGTGATTGGCCAAAATCTTCCGTCACGGGCTAGATTTTTTAAAGCCTGAAAAATGAGCCATGAGGAGGTGTAGAAGTCTAGTTTTCTCTCAGAACACTTGAATTACAATATGCTGAAAGGTTATTATGGATTTTTTGCCCAATGATGTCAAAAATATTCTGCCTACTGCAGGTTTAAGGAATGGCCTCATTATAGGCAAGAGGCGTTTTTTATAGAAGACATTTTGACTTGTCACAATAGGAAAAGCGCAGGTGTTAATGAATAACGGCTGATTTCCATTTAGCTGCTTTGGTTTCAGTGTTTGTTGGCTCATTGTCACACTGTCATTCCATATTTATAAATAGCAACATCCTGTTGAGATTGGACAGCATCATGAAAAAAGATGACAGCCTGATAAGGTTATTGTTAGGCATTAAAGTCAAACTTTAAGAAAAGAAAAATAAGGAAAACGTCACGAGTCGCTATTTTAGGATATGACTGAAATAGTCATCTTTCTTTTTTTTTGATAGTGAGGTGGAGGGTGACCTAATATGTCTCAACTGCATGACAAGACGCATTATCCTTCTAGTCAGATATAGAGCTACTGCACGGAAATTGTTATAGTACATTATGAAAATGCAGTGCATCATCGTATCCAATCGTGACATCAGTGCCAACACAGCGTATCACCACAATGCAGAAAATAGGCATCGTAACCTGCTGCTGACAGGCCATGCCACTATATTAACCCTTGTACATTCCCTTACACTCCAGTGTAACAAATTGCACAGTGCATAATGTCCCTTATCCTGTTATTTAGTGTACGGATACACAACTGAGTCAGTCATAAGAAATAATAATGTTCAATACTAACAAATATATATATAGGCGACACTAAATTGAATGCCACTTAAAATTAAATGGAAATCCATTAAACTGTCACATTCTCATAATAGAATAGTAGCTTGTGTCTCTGTGTCCTCGCTTTGTCTATTTTGGGGATGAAGCATTAACTGGTCGATGTCATGTGATATGGTGGTTGAGCCTTTTTCAGCTCCATGTAGTAGAGTCCAATTTGTTATACTTCCACTGGCTTTTTATTCCCTCAAAATGATCCCATGAAATTGACCTTAACAAGACAGAATTAAGGCTTGTACACTTACTAATTTATCTATTATTTAATATGTGTTTGCCAATCTGTTTTTCTGCAGAGTCATGGGGCCCGTGGCTGCCATGGAGTGTGTGCAGTGTGAGCTGTGGGGAGGGAGTGAGGGAGCGAGTGCGCAAGTGTTTGCTGCCCTCAGGTGTGGGAGGGATGCAGTGCACCGGCATGGTGAAGGAGCAGTCCCTCTGCTCGCTGGAGGACTGTGTCGGTCAGTCTCTTCATCCCTTATCTCCTTATTTTCTTTTTCACTCTCTGTCCCTTCATTTTCTGTGGAATTTCCCTTTCCGAGCCGATTAGACTGTTGTCAGGCTATGAAATAGGTGTTATCAGTCGCTATAAGCCCCATAGATGTGGGTCAATAGGGGCCTACTTCACCCACTAGTAGGTTTTATCATCTAATCACATGGTAGATCACCGAAAGAAGGTATAAAAGAACACAACATCGACCTCTGGTGACCGTCGTAATTATGACAGGAACACCCAGGAGACCGGAGTTTGCCTCCCGTGTGAAATCAACAATGTGTAGTTGTCTTTGTGTTCGTAGTTATTTTAACCCCAAACACAGTGTTTTTCCCCTAAACTTAACTACGTGTTGTTTTTTTTTGCCTAAACCTAAAGAAGTTGTAGTTTTGTTCCCTAAACCAAAAGAAGTTGAAGTTTTGTTCCCTAAACTTAAAAGGTGTAGTTTTTTTGCCTAAACCTAAAGAAGTTGTTTTTTGTTGCCTAAACCTAAAGAATAATTTTTGTTTGTGTTCAAAAGGTGACGTTTCATTCACTTTCACGACATGTTAGAACATGTTGCTTTTATGTTTCACTCTCAGTAGGCATAGTAGGCCCCGAATGACCCACATCTATGGTACTTATAGCGACTGATAGCGCCTATTTAATGGCCTGATAACAGTCAAATCGGGTGCCTTTCCTCACCTTTCTCCTCATCAAAAAACTAGACACCCTGTGGAGCACATATTAACACAAGTGCCTCCCTTTTTTCTTCCCAGTGTTGCCCGCTCCTTCTCCATCTCTCCCCACTGTGGCTGTTGGAGTTGCACCCCTAGGCGGTAACGTAGTCGTGGTGGCTGGTATCTCCATTTGCCTGGCTGTGATTCTGGCTACTGTCGTGGTGACTTTGTGGAGGAAGCTTTGCAAGACCCCTCAGTGCAGCTCAGTCCGCAGAGGCTCCATGCATTCCCCCGGGGGCCGCAAGCTCTCCGACGAGGCGTCCATTTGTGGCCACAGCCTCCAACGCCCCAGCCTGTCTGACGGCCACGGCGTGGGTGTGGGTGTAGCCCAGAAAGACAGGCCTTCCCTGGGCAGTCAGCCTCTCTCACAGACCCTGGTGATACCTCTCTCACAGGACCCAGAAAGGCTGTCCCCCACAGGTCAGAGGTTGTTGCCACCAATATTTGGGTATGTTTACAATATTGTTAACTTTCATCACACATTATTGTCAAAAATGTTATGTCATCCCCAGTCTTAGAAATAACATAATTGTCTCCCTAGGTACCGATTAGCTCAGCAACAGCTGAAAGAAATGAAGAAGAAGGGGTTAAAGGAGGCAACACAGCTGTACCATGTCTCCTCAAGCCCTGTCCATGACACCGTGGTAGAGACGTCTGCTTCTCCCACAAACTCCCCCATTCCTACACCAACTGGATTCACTCATCCCACACTCCCTTTGGGCCTCCGGGACGACACTGACCACAATAACTTTCGTATTGCAGCCACTTTTTCCGAGCCGCCATCGCAGGCTTCTAGGGTCCCACCGGACAGACTGAGTCCCAGAGTGGAGCTGGTTTTAGGTCCTTCCGCTCATGCGAGTGGGGGCAGCTCAAAATGGCGCGACCGCACAGCTGACTGGGTGGAGATGGTGGAGAGGAGTGGGGTAGCAGGTCTCAGAGGAGGAGATGCAGGGATGGGAAACTCCTTTCATAAGAATCCAAATTTCCGCCGGACCTCCAGTTTTAATGACACCAAACCCCAACCTCTATCGTCTATGCACTCCAGACCGTTCAGAGAAAGGAGCCTGACCCAGGTCATCTATACAGCTCTATTTATGTTTTCATATGTATATTTGTGGAGTTCTGTTTTAATTAATAAGAGATCATACATTGTCCTTTTCAGGTGGGATCTCGGACCCTTCCTGAAGGAAGTTGCTGGAATAAAGGAGGACGGGAGAGGCAGCCATACAGCTCTTACGTCATTCCAGAGCACGGGGCCCCAGATTGGGCTAAATTCAGAACCCAGAGGAACGACCAGAGGAAGCCCTGGACAGAGACAGCTGCTCCGTCTCACAACAATGAACTCAAACACACAGGAACCAACACAAACAGCATTTCATCATGTGAGAAAAATGCTAAAGCGGACCTCAGCAAGCAAAGGAGCGGCGAGACGGGAGTAGGCAGAGAGGGAATCTCAGGGATCGGGGGTCCAGCTGCGGGGCCCGCCAACCTGAGCGTGTATCGGGCAGAGCGGGCTGAGCAGAACTGGAATCGCCGCGGCCCGTCGCCCATCCAGAGGAACATCCTGGCCCGGAAATTAAAGGAGGCTCAGTCGTGCTCCGGGGTCAAAGGGCGGCAGCGCAGCTCCACCTTTAGCGTGTCGCCCTCGGAGCAGAGGAGCGGTCGTTGCCGCTCTCTGCCGATGTCTGGAGGCTACAGCAGCAGCAGCGGCGGCTCGCCCTACAGGCTGAGTGACGCTGAGCAGAGGATGTTGGACCTAGATCTGTCAGCATATGTAGGGGAAGATGAGTAGTATACTGCACCAGGGAGGAATTGCATTCATTCATTCCAAACCTAAATCCTCTCTGCTACATTTGTGACTTAATCTTAACACAGACACACATTATCAGTGAAGATTGTATTGTATGGTAGAGGTTTTGGAAGTTTGTTTATCTATAAGAAAGAGAGTGAAACTTTTTTTCTTTTCTTAAAAGATATTTAAGTTTCAAAAAAATGTTTTTCTATTGTATTTTTTATTGGAATTGGAAATTTTTATATGCATTATAATTGAATATATTTTCGTCTTCAGAATATTTCTGTAGATTTCTATGTATATCAACTACTGGTACAGTATTTACCATAACAAGTCATATTTAACATGTCTGTGTGCACTGTTAAACCCTATCAATGACAAAATTCTACAGAAGACAGGTGAGTTTTCTGTTCTCTACTGCTGAATGTGCTGTTTTTTATCATGCTGTGAAGTCCCACTGTAAAAAAAACTCTCACTATGACGTTTAGTTTACGGTTTACGGACAATTTTCTACGTGTGACATAAGAAAAGTCAAGCATTTGTCATGTGTTTTCTGCAAAAATGTACAAGTTGGAACAGTATGCAGTTATAACAGTCAAATATAAACATCAGTGAGGCATTGCGGCTGAGATGCAGTTTGGTTTATTGTTTGAGTAATATCATACACTTCATAGAAAGCAGTGCTTTCTGGAAAATGGAAGATGCTGTATTATCAACATTTGATAATAGTTTTAAATGATGAACCAAAGGCAGAAGTTAAGACACTAAGAATATAAACATAACAACAACTTTGCCCTTGTTTTTTTTTTGTTCATTCTGAATATGAATATGAAGCCTGACGTTTTTAAATGTCCCCCGCTCCACTGCCCATGGCGTCCAAGAAAACCAGAGGCCGCACCTTCATGGTGGTGTGTCTGAGAGAATACCAAAGGCCTTTCCAGGTCCCCCACACCACACCGTTGTCATGCTGGCCCTTGTACTTCCCTTTGCGGTAGAACTGACCATTTAGGTTGGCTGCATGACATCTGTAGATATAGAAGGATCAAGGATGTTACATTTTCCAAAAGACTCATTGAAGCAGTTGTGTATTTTAAAGGCATTTGATTCGTGTTTTAAACTATTTTTTTTTTTTTACAATAAATTGGAAAGAACTCTGTTCTTATAGCTTGACCAGTGTGAGTCTTGTCATGATTCACAAAACCCAGTACATAAACTTTATTTCTAGAAAAGTGGAAATGCTTGTGCAAAAATTCAAGCAGGAGGAAGATAACAGACAGAGAGGTCTCACCTGTTGAACCACCAACCTGCCTTATTCTCCTGAGCACAGCTGCCCTGAAGATAGCGGTCATTGTCCTGCCAATGACCATCATCAGTGTTGTCACAGTTGTCATTTTCTTACAGTTATTAGCATCATAAATCTTATAATGATAAAAAGGGATGAATAACTAACCTGATCTCTGGTGCTGAACTGCATGCCGCTGAGGCCAGCAGACCACTGCTCCACCATCCCCCCACCACCAGTCAGAGCATCTCCCGCTTGTCCACTATACGGCCCATAGTGGAGACGATACTTATCCTGGAAGAGGCATTAGAGGAAGTGATGTTTGTTTGGCATCGCAGTTTTTCTTCTGAGACCAAGAAACAGAACTGTAAAGCTGTTTATCTTACCGCCTCATCGGTGATCTTGAAGTTCTCATAAAATGCAGAACTTCTCTTTCCGTCCCAGTCCATCAGATCTATCTTCACCAGGTTCTTACCTTCAGGGCAAAGCAATATAACCAGAACATTACAGAAAGTTTCAAAATAAAATACTGCTTAAAAAAATTTGATTCTGGGATTTTAATTATTTCTGACCTGAGAGCAGCGAATGCATGTGCTCATTCCCCAACCAAAACTCATCATTCCACAGTTTGAAGTCACCAAAGCCATCTCTGTAGTCCACCCAGTCTCTAAAATGAGATATTTGACCTCACATGAAACAGCTGTGAAAGTTATATCAACACCTACACTGTAACCTGATGCTTTGCAAGGATTTGGGGACTTAGGGACATTTTCCCTTATATACTGTACGTGGGCTATTTGCTCTGCTTAAATACCTGCTGAAGTCAACTTTTCCATGCCGGCGTCTCTGAAACACTGTCCATCCTCCTCCATCATCCATGTCACAGTAGGCCAAAAACGGTTCCTGGTGTAATTTGGGTCGGATGCGATAGAAACCGCTTGGTGGTCTCAGTCTGTCAAACAGCTCAGAACAATCTAAGAAGATATATATAGCATTGAAAAGGCCTTAAAGATTGCTGATTATCATCCGCACCATGTTGCATATTAAGGACCCATATAATTCTGTCATGCACTCTAGTTAGGTTCTGTATATTGCACATCCCAAACTGTAATTTTACTTAACATAAACACCCAAACACTTAGACCTGTATGATAATGATGTGAGCTTTTCTTACCTTTGTCATGGACAATTAAATTGCCTGCTGGTGGGAGTGGATTCATCGGTGTCATATCAGAGCTGTCTAATGCCCCGCTGCTGTTGTGGTTCACACCAGGGCTTGTGTCAGATTCAGGTTTAGTATCAGACACAGCAGGTTGAAACGCCCGGAAGTATTTGTGACTCTGCAAGTGCTCAACCTGCCAAGTCCCGATCAAGAGTCTATTCTCCAGTTTCCTTATGCTGCGCTTGAGAGCTGCAACCTCTGGCGTACATGATTCCACTGCCTTCAATGAGAAAAAACAAGTTATGCATGGCATTTCTACCCTTGTTTTAATACTATACATATATACACTATATATATCTGCAGCAGGAATCTATGAAACAGATTTTGTTATTGTTGACTCTCTGGATTTTCTAGGAATGACAAGTCTTTAATAGCCCAGCCTGTAAATTATGCTTTTTGAACCCTACGTTTTCCAGTTTCAATGTCAATACAAAATCAAAGATCCTGAAGCCCTTTTCACAATTTATTTTAATCAATGCATTAATGAATTCATGTTTATTTCTGATTTATGACTAGAACAACTTGACACACAGTGCTGAGCTGCATCTCAAATGAATCTTCAGGTTCCCAGCTTTCAGATGATGCACACCACTTCTATGTGACATCTACCGCTGACCTCCTATATCCCCCTAAAGACCCCCTGTTCCCCCCTAAAAACGACAAAAAACGGGTCTATTGTGGGTTTCAGAGGGTTAAAGAGTAGGATAGGATAAGCTACATACTGACAACGGTGTAGAAGAGGCCATGGCTAGGCACACCACAGCCAACAACAGCAACACTGCCATGCCTTCTAGGAAGAAGTCCCTTGCTGCAATACCAGTCTGAAATTATAAACACAATATAAAAGACCAAAGAATAAACGGATTCTTCAAACTTTCTTTAAAATCCCTGCACCACAAGCCTACCTTTGTTTCACGATGCCTCCCCTTTGTTTTCTCCAGGTTCAGTGTTCTTTTCCTCTAAAAATGTGTCAGTAATATTTATAGGCTGGGCCGGTTCTGCATGGTCCACATTAGAGGATCCAGACCTGACCAACCTTGAAAAACAATGAACTCGAGCCAGTTTGACATTTTTCTCTTCGACCAACAATTCTGGTATTTGCAAAGAGTAGCTGATCCCAGGCCAGCAAATGTCCTCATGGTAAATAAAATCACTCGAAAAATGATTACAAACAGGATTAGAAGAAGTATTCAGATCAATACGTCAATGTTAAATACTCCATTATAAGTAAAAGTCCTGTGTCTTATCATTTCTACTGTCAAAAGGACATTTATGTCTGCCTACTTGTCCTGCCATCCGGGACCTGAAACACCAATAGAAAGAGCTATTTATTTGTTTTGAGTATTTAGTTGTTGTTTTACTAATAATACGTTTTATTGTTTGATGTAACGTTCATGTGACCAGAACTTGGCGTTCCTTCACCAGATTTCACAATGACGGCGGCGTCACAAGCTTTCTCATTTTGCAGCTAAACCGTGCACTACAAGATGATTCTGAAAACATTTGAGGCGAGAAATAGGCATTAACGTAACATAATATTGATTCATATTTGATCAGCTCTGCCTAGTTTGACCGTTTGGTCGGAGTTTGCGAGTGATTGACAGCCGGCTCTCATAGACAGCAGATGGACAGCAGACCTCAGGTCTGCTCTTACTGCTTGTTTTCCTCCGGTCTGTGAAATCTTGCAGATGCCGTTAGGAGCACCGGAAGACACAGAGGCACTGAGGCACACCACATGACACTACTTATTCATTACGTTAATTCAGCTATATAGTATTGTGATAATCAGTGTGTATATTGTACTGAAAGAAACGGTTTTACAGTACAGGAGAGGATGAGACGTCCAGGCATGGACGTGCATGTGCACGGAAGAAGTGCTCCAATGGCAGGTATAGACTCCGGGCGATATTCAGGGGTTCAGAGCGTTTTGTTTTATTTGTTTCCGTCAGAAATCAAATAAGCTGACACACAGAATATATCAGAATATTCTATTATGTGTCACAGCTTCATAACTGTCACATGTGGTGGCATCTAAGTACATTTACTCAAGTATTAATCAATTCTGAGATGTCAGCAGGATTATTACTTTTATGCATCATGTAAGCAGCCAGATTACACACGGTACTGGCTAAAAGCAGAGATATCATACATGCTGATATTACTAATATCTTGGGTGAGGGTGATTTTCTGTGCTTCTCTTCACAACTGAAACTTCTGAACAATAAAGAACAAAGGGTGAAATACAAG
Organism: Sebastes umbrosus; assembly: GCF_015220745.1. Taxonomy (NCBI): domain Eukaryota; kingdom Metazoa; phylum Chordata; class Actinopteri; order Perciformes; family Sebastidae; genus Sebastes; species Sebastes umbrosus. Next base: position 15,073,861 of record NC_051285.1, on the reverse strand, counting down.
GATTCTTTATTCTTTCAGATCTCTTTCAGAGAAGTAAAGGAATGATGGAGAGAAAGAAAGCAGGAGAGACAAGTTCTGAACTGAGACCTTTAGCAACAGCAACCAAGTTCAAAGAAAAGGGGGGAGATGATGATTAAAACCGTCATCTTTGTCTTGAAATGATCATTTTATCCAACCAACATTCAAAAGACACAAAGGTTAACAGAAAGCATCACGGCATGTGTGCTGTAGATATGGCTCCCCCTTGTGTTAATTTATGGTCGGTGGTAAAAAAAAAAAAAAAAACAGCTTCTAATTAGCAGTTCATATTTTCACAACATCACACTGTATAAATAACTAATAAAATAAATGAAATAATTTCCACACATGCTAATTATTTACTAATTTTTGCAATTACAAAGCAAACCTCCAACTTTTGGGAAAACAGAAGAGCTGGTGGTGGATTTCCGCAGACACACACACTCCCCCCCTACACCGGTGAACATCCAGGGAATGGACATCTTGATGGTGACATCTTACAAGTACCTGGGTGTTCACCTGAACAATAAACTGGACTGGACTGTCAATTCAACTGCACTCTACAGGAAAGGCCAGAGCAGACTCTACCTGCTCAGGAGACTGAGGTCTTTTGGAGTGCAGGGGGCTCTCCTGAAGACCTTTTATGACACTGTGGTGGCATCAGCAATTTTTTATGAAGTGGTCTGATGGGGCAGCAGCATCTCGGCTGCGGAGAGGAAGAGACTAGACAGAATGATTAGGAAGGCCAGCTCTGTCCTGGGATGCCCCCTCGACCCAGTGGAGGTGGTGGGAGAGAGGAGGATGATGGCTAAGCTGTCATCCATGATGGAGAATGACTCCCACCCCATGCAGGACACCATCTCAGCACTGGAGAGCTCCTTCAGCGACAGGCTGCTCCACCCAAAGTGTGTGAAGGAGCGCTATCACAGGTCCTTCCTTCCTGCAGCTGTCAGACTCCACAACCAGCACTGCTCCCAGTAGACCACGTACACTTACACTTACACACCAAAAACTGACAATAACTGCACTATACTGTATAATGACTGTGCAATATCATTATCATTATTACTACTAAGGTGTAATTCATACTCTGCAATATTTTCAGGTGGAATTTCATTTCATTCTCATGGTGCAATATCCTTTTCCACTTGTGCAATTTTGTTAATAGTCTGTTTATTGTCATGTATACTGCTCCTATTTTTATACTTCCTTCTATTTAAATGGTTCATATTGGTTCATAACTTTTTTTTTAGCTCTTTTTTACTGTGTTAGCTGATGCATCTTGTTTTTTGCACTATCCCCTTTGCTGCTATACACTGCAAATTTCCACACTGCGGGACTAATAAAGAAATATATTGACTTATCTTATCTTATCTGTGCCTTGTGTTGCCTGTGATATTCCAGGACACACAGGCCATTTCTTTCACCACCTGCATGAAATAATCTTGTGTAGGTAGCCTACAAATATGATAGTGATAAGATGTCTGTAAGTCAAAGACAGCTAGTTGTTGTTTGGTCCTGAAGAGGAATTCATCACTTCACAACTGAAGCTTCTGAACAATGAAGAACAAAGTTTGAAATACAAGGATTCAGATTTCTTTCAGAGAAGAAAGGAATGATGGAAAGAAAGCAGGAGATACAAGTTCTGAACTGAGACCTTTATAGCAACAGCAACCAAGTTCAAAGCAAAGGGATTTGGGGGGAGATGATGATTAAAACCTGTCAAATTCGTCTTGAAATTGATCATTTTATCCAACCAACAGTCAAAAGACCCAAAGGTCAACAGAAAGCATCAAATTCACTGCATGTAGATATGTCCCCCCCTTGTGTTAGTTTGTGGTCGGTGGTAAAAAAAACAACAACAAAAAACAGTTTCTAATAAGCAGTTTATATTTTCACAACATGACACAGTATAAATAACTAATAAAATAAATGAAATAATTTCCACATAATGCTAATTATTTGCAAATACAAAGCAATCCACCAACACAAAGTTGTCAAATTTTGTCATTAACTATTTTGCAGCTAGACTTTGAATGCGCCTTCAATTAAAACCAGATGTTTTAAACAGAGAGGAGGAGGGAGGGAGGGAGGTGTGTGAGAGCTGCAGCAGCAGCCTGTTGGCTCAACCTATAACACAATAGTGGTTTAAAAAGCTCTGCACAGGAAGGTTATGGTCAGACTCTGTCGGTTTTTGTGTGAAAGCACTTCTGACTGAGGAGGAAAGATGAGTAAAGAGTAAAAAGGGCTGAGCGTTGGCTCATGCGCTCCAGGAAGTCTGAAACCGCTACGTCTGCAAAAAACCGAGAGGACTAGTGGATGGACAGAAAAAAAAAAGATCTACCCGGTTAACCTTTGAACCGTTTCCCTTTGTCCTCACAAGAAGAAGTCACAAGACAAACTGGCCGTATAACTTCACGAATGACAGAGCTAACGGTAAGCAGCAGGAGGGGAGAGTTTAGATAGTTTTGGGGGCTAATTCTGCAGTAAACAAACAGGAGAAGAAGGAGAAGAAGAAGGGTCTGTGGGAAGGGAAGGTTGCTCAGAGGAGCTGGAAAGAGGGTGGTTTGTGTTGCTAAATCTATTTGGTTGTTTTCATCTTGATACTTCACTTTCAAGTTGATCATTTCTTGCTTGTATGTTTTGCATCTAACTTAATCAGTTCACTGGTTGCTAAGTGATTAGATCCCGGAAGCCCTAATGGACCCTGGGATGCTGATTAGAGGCTTAATGATAGATAAGAGTTTGTCTTTCTTTTAAAAAGGGTGGATTTATGTGACAGAGATACAGCATTTTTCTATCAGGACAGGACACAAAGTTTGTCCTCTTGCTTGTTTTTTTTTTTACATTGTAACTTTGGTGCAACATGCAGAACAAGGACTCTTGTTTTCAAATGCAGAAACTACAGAGCAAAGCAAGAGGGAAGACACACACACATCATGTCCTCTGTCCATTTCAGTCCAGGCTCGGATTCAGGTGTAAATGGGTGAGGAATGTAATGTTTGAACTAATGCTTTTACATGTGAATGTAGTGATGGTGTTTTGTGTCTTTTCAGCCTTGCTTTTTGTGAAGATTTTGATCTTGTTTATATAATCTATCTTTCTGTATGCTTAAAGTATGCAGATGACCTGGTAATTCTCAGTCCATATGGTGCTGGGCAATGACTACAACATAAAATTGAATGCCAAAAAGAGTAATGTGATGATCGGTCAGAAGTAGAGAAGATAAGAAATGAGTTCTTCCTGTGTTTCGTTTGTGCGATATTCCTCTCACTACATGCAAGGAAATAAAACACCTTTGCCATTTTCTCACTGATGATTGGAATGATGAACAATATATCTATTGACAGTGCTGTAAACTATATGCTCAGGCAAATATGTTGCTTCGTAAGTTCAGTATGTGTTCTGTAAATGTAAAATGTTCATTATTTAGAGCTTTCTGCATGCCTTTGTACACAGCTCATCTTTGGTTTAGCTACAAGAAAAGTAGTATGCGGAGGCTCATAGTGGCTTACAATGAAGCAATGAGTCAACTGTTTGTGTCCTCTGGTATTCCTACATGTGAGGCACTTTTAAGACATTTGATGTATAATTGTATGTACTGTTTGGATGAGTCACAGAGCAGCATCATAGAGGCTTTAACCAGCCCGAGCAAGAGCTGCACTCGGTACTCATCCAGGCTGAGAAAACACTGGCGAGATAGCCTACATATGAATTGAATGATGAACTGCTGTGGTCTTATCTTGTATGTTTTTTGTTTCTTTTTCTTTTCTGTTATTGCTTTGGACCCTCCTGTGTGTCTGAAATAAAGTTTGAATTGAATTTCTATTTATCTGTTAGAAACATTGCAAAGATGGAGGATGCCAAAGTTGAAATTGAAGATGGAAAGGATGAGAGCGTGGTACCAGACACAATGTATCAGTAAGTTTATACAGCCTGGGACTGCAGACAGTTTTGTACATTTATTCAGAAGAAGCATATTTACTAGTTGCTTTCTTATCTCCTTTTGCAGCAATATCCGGAAGAAGATAGCCCCTTATGTTATGTCCTTTGGATTTCGGTGAGTGTGTTTCGGGATGATGATTATTTCCTTGCCTGGTAGTGTTTGATGATGCTGAAGTTTATCTGTCTATTCGTCCAGTATATTTGGGGTGATCCTGATCCTAGTGGACTTTGTGCTGGTGATTGTGGACATATCCCTGCAAACCAGGAGCAGAGAGGTTGGAGACGCCTTAGAGGCCGTGTCCCTCCTCATCTCCTTCTTCTTCCTCGCCGACGTTCTCCTGCGGGTCTATGTGGAAGGGTGAGTGAGAAAAGACATGCCTTTGCATGCAGTAGCCACTTCTAAATCTTACCTTTTGTGAAACTTATGTTAATTATTTGCTGACAATGTGTTAGAAGGGGGATAATTCAGTCACCACTTTGTGGTGTGGCTGTAATACATTGCAATATATTGTAAACCGTACCCCAATATTCACATGTAATGTACCCGCGCCTGCACGATTGCTCGTGAATGTGAAAACAAGAAATGTGATGCAAAAATTCCCGGAATCCCTTGTCAGCAGAAATCAAGTGTGATTAGCCGTTGAACAGGAAGTTATGAAGAGGAAGCTGGACAGGAAATGTATGGCATGTTTGGGTCTGGTACTTGGGAGACATAAAGACACATAGTGCAAGTGTCACTAGAAAAAATACTTTCTACTCTCAGATGCATACAGTTGATCTGGGCAGTTTTCTCAGCAGCATGTTAGTTGTGTTAATCATGTTGTGTCTTTTTATAGGTTCAAAGTTTACTTCAGCTCCAAGCTGAACATCGTAGACGCCTGTGTAGTGGTAATCACGCTGGTGGTCACCATGGTCTACACCTTCACTGACTTGTCAGGAGCCAGTCTCATCCCAAGGTACCTGCTTTACCCTGCATCTCCCAGCTAACAGACATGCAATATTACTAGAAATGGCACATACAGTTGTGTTAGACATTTGGTGTGTTTGTAGTGGAACATTTGAATTTTGGGTAAAGGTTAAGATTAATTTGTAATGATCCTCAAATCGATGCTCTGCTGATTTAAAGCCCCCCCCCCCCCCCAACACACACTCATAGTCCATCCACACAGGTGTTTCCACTTAAGTTGCCTGATCAGACCTCCTCTCAGGACCGTGTACAATTACTGCCTTCAAATGGCGGTCGTCTTTACCGTGTTCACAATATGAGTCCATATGAACGCCCCCCTCTTGTGGTATTCACAACCTCGTAAGTGGAAAGTTTCTGAAAGCTCCGAGTTTACGAGTTGTGACGTGTTTGCTGACGTTGTCAGAAATAGCGGAGTCCATGGAAGTAAATTTTTCGGTGCATAATAAGTGAATATATTCATCGTACATTGTTTTTCTTGGTCATTTTATAATAGGTCTGAGGAAAATGTTGATTTTCCCAACGGCCTCATCTTTTTCCTCTGGCATTATGCCTTTGCATTTCCTGCATTATGTTACCCACTTGCTAGCTTGCTAAATTGGTAGCCTCTGTGGCTTCTAGACGCCGACAGTAAATTTCATATTGCCGTTGCTTAGCAGCGGTGTTCTCACGACTTAACAACTTGAACGCCAAGCATATTGTGTACACGACTTCCCATGTTGGGGCTTAATTAACATCTCCCTCGCTCTCCAGTTGGTGTTGTTGCACCTGTTAGGGTGGGGCCATTTACACCTCTGTCCGTATAGTTTGGGGACATCACGTAATTTCCAGCTTCCACCTTACTGTAGGTCTAATCAGCCAGGATTCTTGAAAACACCTGTGTGGGTGTGCAATAAAAAAGCCTAGATGGAGAATCCTGCTGTACTGTAGTACTCCCAAATTTTGGGGACCCTTTGATAAGATATGATAATCCTTTATTAGTCCCACAGCGGGGAAATTTGCAGAATTACAGCAGCAAAAGCGACATAAGTAAAACAACAAAACAAGACAAGATATAATAGTGAGTGCAATAAAACAATTATTTACTGCAAATATGTTGCAAGGGTCTCAGAAATAATACTATTGTGCTTCAGTGTATAATTTTTAATTTAATTTAATATCGTGAGATTGTGATACACAATTCTTTCTAAACGTTTCATATCAAGCAGAGTATTTCTGTAAAAAAAAAATCAGTTTTGTTTAACCTCAGACTGAACAATCTTAGTAACGTAGAATTGATTCTAACCATATTGCCTAACCCTAACATCACCCCTCAGTACCTAGAGTGCCATTAACCTTTTTATGTTAACATTAAAATTTTTTTGCATTCATTCTTCATCAGGGTGGTGACATTCCTCCGTTTCCTGAGAATACTAATCCTGGTGAGGGTTTTCAGACTGGCAGCTCAGAGAAAAGAGCTGGAGAAGGTCACCAGGAGGATGGTAAGGTCATCACCATTAATGTATAGATGATGCATAGAAAATGATGAATACCTAATGCAGTGTCTAATGTAGATGTTCAGTGGAGTCTTCTGGAGGAATGTAGCTGTGTAGAATTAGGGGTTGCCATCAAGAGAGAAGATGTCTACTACTTCCGGATCATTGCCTTGTTATTTTTCCTCAGGTTTCTGAGAACAAGCGGCGTTATCAAAAGGATGGATTTGACCTTGATCTTACCTATGTCACAGGTAGTTGTAACATGCTGTGTAATGCAAAAAAAATACCATAAATGCGTGTCAGAAAATACATATAGATGACTGAAAAAGTGTTTGCATCTTTACCCACTTTTTTTAGACCGTGTCATCGCCATGTCTTTCCCCTCCTCCGGGAAGCAGTCATTCTACAGGAATCCAATCAAGGTAAGTCCGACACAACCAAAGGTACACTTTAGATAGTTTCAATCCAATTACACTCACCCAATTTCATTATGAATCCATTCATAGGCACTATTGTTACAAGGAACTTCCAACATAAAGTAGACCCACAGACCTTACACACACACACAGGTGTTTTAACCTCCTCTCTGTGTAGGAGGTGGCGAGGTTCCTGGACACTAAACACGAAGGCCACTATAAAGTTTACAACCTGTGCAGTAAGTCAGCACCTCCTCTCGTCACATGTACTCCTTTTTATTGAGCACCACACAAACCATGTCAATATCATCTTTTGTGTTCCAGGTGAGAAAGGCTACGACCCCCAGTTCTTCCACTACAAGGTCGAACGGGTGTTCATCGATGACCACAACGTCCCCTCGTTGGAGTGAGTAACATATTCTGTGTGATGTTGTGTTTCACCTCTCCCATTTGTTTGTCATTGTACTGAAGCACTTTAGATTACAGCTACACAAGAGGCCCATTTGTTATTATGGTAAATGACACTTAAATTTCCCTGTATGGTGTCAATAAAGTTTCTTATCTTATTTTAAAAAGCACTTTTGCAGTGTTTTCTAGGCGTGTGTACTGACTACGAATTCAAACACACACAGAAACTGGATGTATCAATACGGGTTGTACAGTAGTTTGCCAGCTTATCTCAATTTCTTTATCATCGTTTGTTCTACTACTGTATCTGTCTCAGGGACATGTTGAAATACACAGCAAACGTGAGGGAGTGGATGTCTGCTGATCCCCAAAACGTCATTGCTATTCACTGCAAAGGAGGGAAAGGTGACGCCAAAGCTCCCGACTTGTTTCATTATCATTTTGTAAATGAGTTTAACAAAGATATTATTTTGCTGGTACAGTTGCTGAAAGTGTGTAACTTTCACTCTTAGTTCACCCCTCCACTGCTCTCTTTCACAGGACGCACAGGTACTATGGTGTGCACCTGGTTTATTGACAGTGACCAGTTTGAGAGTGCACAGGTACGTGTCCGTCAGTTTGTTAAAGTAAGGGTTAATGAATAAGCAAAAACATTTTCAAACACTTCCTTAACATTCATTTCTGTTTGTCCACCAGGACAGTCTGGAGTATTTTGGTGAGAGGAGGACGGACAAGAGTCGGAGCTCCAAGTTTCAGGGAGTGGAGACTCCCTCTCAGGTTAGAACAAGACACTCGGGGGCCAAACTAACAAAGATTATTTTTAATAGAGGCATTTATTTAGAACTTTTACCATTTTAGGATTTTGGCTAGAATTCAAAAGAAGCCTAACTGGCGCCTCTCAGTGGTAGTATGAACAATTATACTATGGCACACAGATGGGGTGAAAGCAACAAATAGACACTCTTCTACAAACAATAATTTATGCCATCAAAATAGTTTGAAAGATACTGCAATCTCTACCAGTATCATAATTCAGTTATTTTCAAAGTGGAGGCTCAGGCCCCCTTTGGGGCCACCAGGGGGCAGCAGGGGGGCCTCAGCAAATTAGAGAGAATTTGTGGGGAAAATGCAAAAGATTATATATTTAAAAATTATTATAAAATATAATATATAACATACCCGAATCTTATTTGGCCTTGGTATGGAAAAGTTTGGGAACCCCTGTCATAATTTACCATATATACAGTATATAATATATATTTGTATTATGTCCATGCAGTATGTTTCATACATTTAGCATATCTACACTTGCTAAAAGATCATTGACAGTTTAAGACGGTTTGAATGGATCGTCAGTAGAGAAAAGGAATATGAGATTTCCTCATAAAACCTCAGACAACTGAGTCACCGGGTGCAGATGTTTTAGCGTTGTGTATGTGTGAACCACAGAGCCGGTACGTGGGGTACTACGAGATCATGAAGACCAAGTTCAACAGGCAGCTGCCTCCGCCTAAAAGCTTCAGCATCAAGAGCATCCGCATCCACTCCATAGCAGGTAAAACTACAGCAAACCAGCAGGGCAACTCCAACTTTATCCTTTAAATACAGTATCTCTTTGTGTCCACGTTAATATCTGCTTTTTTTTTTGTTGCTGTCACTCAGGTGTGGGTAAAGGTGATGGGAGTGATCTCAAGGTGAAGATAATTGTGAGGAAAGTGCTGGTGTTTCAATGCGTGTGTGCCAAACAGGAGAACTGCAAAGTAAGTGTCACACACTCCGCACCGTGCATTCACCACGTCTCACTGATTCATTTGTTGAATGCGTATTTCTTTCTTAGGTATTTCCTGATGTGGGCAGTAATGCAACAGTCATCAGCCTACAGAATGGACCTGTGGTTGACGGGGATGTGAAGGTCATGTTTGAATCCAGCGCTGTGAGTGCTTGCATTTGACAGCTTCAAACTATATGTATGTAAGTAAAGCTGGTGTTTAGCCTGAGTGTCTTATGATTCATCATTTCCTCTCAGGGTCTTCCAAAAGGATACGAAGATGTTCCATTCTACTTCTGGTTCAATACCTCCTTCATAGAGGACAACAGGTTTGTTTTCTGATGCAATTATTTCATTAGCTCAAGACTTTTCATACTGTTCTGACATAAGTGCTGACTGTGACCTCTCCACAGGCTGTTTCTACCCAGAGATGAGCTGGACAACCCACACAAACCAAAGACCTGGGACCTGTACAAGGAGGACTTTGGTGTCACGATGCTTTTCTCAGAACCACAATAAAAATCCCTTTAGAAAGATGAAGAGGATTAAATGGCTTGTTACAGTTGTACTTTTAATGATGGATGGTGAGCAGTAATTGGTAGATTGAACACTGACTCTAAAAATGAGTTCATAGAGAGGCCTAAAATAACTTATGATCAAATGATTTTGAGGGCAGTGGAGTCCTCCACGCAGTCAAATCATGTAGACTGCAGAGTTGCTCTGATGAGTCGTGGCACTTAGACTGAAATTTATAATGGAGGGATATGTGAAGAATTACCATTAAATAATGTTGTGTCTTCCGGTGAATTAGTTTCTGTATGCGTGGTGACTCTTTGGTGTGTCCTAAAATAGAATTTAAAAAATCTGAAATAGAATCAGAAAAACATTTGCACCTGATGAAATTCTAATGCTGAAAGGTTGGGCTCTATTTGTCTTTGACACAGTCTTGAACTACTCCCCCCAGTGCCATTATTAGTTATTAGAAGTATTTAGTTCAGGGCTGTCAATCGATCAAAATATTTAATCGCATGATTGTCCATAGTTAATTGCGATTAATCATGCAAAGTAATATCTGAGTCCTAAAACCTTGTTCTGAGTGTCTGTATCTTCAAACAAGAAAGAAAAGTTGCTGCACTAGAATAATGAAAATGTTTAATACATAAATGATAGGGTTGTCAATCGATTAAAATATGTAATCGTGATAATTTGCATGATTAATTATCATTAATCGCAAATTAATTGCACATTTTTTATCTGTTCAAAATGTACCTTAAAGGGAGATTTGTCAAGTACTTAATACTCTTATCAACATGGGAGTGGGCAAATATGCTTGCTTTATGCAAATGTTTGTATATATTTTTTATTGGAAAGCAATTATCAACACAATGACAAATATTGTCCAGAAACCCTCACAGGTACTGCATTTAGTATAAAAAAATATGCTCAAATCATAACATGACAAACTCAAGCCCAACAAGCAACAACAGCTGTCAGTGTGCTGACTTGACTATGACTTGCCCCAAACTGCATGTGATTATCATAAAGTGGGCATGTCTGTAAAGGGGAGACTCGTGGGTACCCATAGAACCCATTTTCATTCACATATCTGGAGGTCAGAGGTCAAAGGATTTCAAGGAGAGGAAAACATGCACATTCTCAAAATTGTTTGTGGTGCTGGGAGTAGATCCCCTCCAAAATGTACTTTTTCAAAAAGGTCAAAGGAACCCTCTGAAAGTGCCAGTTTTTCCTTGCCAAAATTTAGCGTAAGTTTGGAGTGTTATTTAGCCTCCTTCACTAGTAAGCTAGTATGACATGGTTGGTACCGATGGATTCCTTAATTTAAATATATTTACATTAATGCGTTCAAGATTAGCGGCGTTAAAACAAATTTGCGTTAATGTATTATCACATTAACTTTGACAGCCCTCATTTAGTCAATTTGAAACTATCTATTTTTCTAATGCACCATGTGGTTTATTAGTGAAGGGAATCAGACAGATAATGTCCTCAGTGAAGCAACAGTGGAAAACAGAGCAGTTTACGGTTTCTTTCAGTTTCTGCAAGAAGGGGATCACTTTGATGTGAATGTTGGTACTTTGGATTATTGTTCATCTGTATGTGACTTATACATGTACAGTATTTGCCATTTCAGAAGACGACTAGGCACCAGATAAACTGTTTTCATTACAATATAAAAAGCAGTTGAAAGTACGTTTTGACTTTTACTTTTTAATTTATACTTCACCTCACAGCAAACACAAAACAAGCAGACATGAGTATCAGATTAAATCTTTATTTCATTATTCATACAATCTCTTTAAATCATTGCTCATTTTTACAAGTTGTATTACTTGTCACGCTCATGACACGCCACAGTTCGCATAGACCAAGAGCAGAGAGCCTTCTCGTGCTCGTCACACTCCGAGTCTATCAAACCTGGACAGTAAGTAGCCGACAAACAATTAAAGTGCAGACAGAAGTAAACCTCGATGAGAAATATGATTCCTTGTTTAGGTTTGAAGACGTCTTTGCTGAGGCAAATTAAGGTAAATACTTTACTGACCTAAATCCCCACAAAAAAGTGCTGACGACGGAAGACAAAATGATTGAGTGAAGATGCTCTGTTCTGCGTGGAAACACATCGCAAAGCTCAAACCTGAGAAGTGATGGCTGAGATCCATTCATCCACCACATTCAGTAACGTAAGGGGCCAACTGATATGCTTTACAATGCATTGTGGGACAGACCAAGAAGGACACCCGGTATAATAGAAATGATCCACAATCCACCTAATGCTTCTGTGCATTTCAAGTAAACAGAACACCTTTCGGGACTACTTCATGCAGTCTTTACGACATTGGCATTGCAAAACAGCAGTCGACAAACCCAAAACCTGCTACAATCATAATCAGGTGTTTTGTAAAAACATTACTGATAACACAAGGCATATCTGAGAACTCTTCAGACAATGTGAGGTTCATGACATCCATCTAAACTGCCAGAGTAATGACTACTAGCTCAAGTGCTTTATGTTATCAAACAAATACAACAATCCTTGTTGACCAAACCAGCAACAGGAAAAAATACACTTTTTGGCTCAATTTCATATTTGGTCATGGTGCTTTTTCATCACCCAAACATCCAGTTCAAACCTTCAGAGGTCAACAGAGGGTTTTTCTGGCCGCCCGGGCCAAGCTTCCTCCAAACCCATTGAAGAGGTCGCACTGCTCCAGCTCGTCGTACCGCCCGCTATGCAGGAAGCACAGCAATGAGGTTTTGCATGTCTCCTTGCACGGCTCTGACACGTGTCCTTTGTGTCTGAAGTACCAGAACTTCTGGAACATGTGGTCATCTTTGACAAAGGTCTGCAGCATCCCGTCGTAGTCGGAAGGGAACAGACTGGTCAGACCGTACGCCTCGGTGGCACGGTACAGCAGTGTCCATTTGGGGTTCTGTTCTGGGCTACCTGGCGCTTCCGGACTGTGGTTGACCTCTGTGAGGTTGAGGATGTAGGTCTCGTGGTCGAGCACCAGCCGAGAGCTGCCTTGGTAGTTCCCATCCACATAGTAGACACGGAAACCTGTAAGGAGAAATATAATAATGTTTTTTTTTTTAGCTGTGCGTTGCTTCTAAAATGTTGAAAGTTCAACAACTCAACTAGTTTATGAACTCACCTGGGTTCAGATTAATGTAAGTCGTGACACTGGGAGCAATGAATGCCACTCCCAATGGGCGGGTCATGGTTGCCTCGTCATAAAACATCTGGAACTCATCCAGGTGTGTGTGGCCAAAAAACTGTCCAGTAACTGTACTTTCATACCTGAAATAAAAAAAAATAGGATGTTAAACGAGAAAGCTTTTTAACTTCTGTCACGTGTCTTCTAATTGGTAGGTTGCAAAAGGTTAGGATGTTGCATGCAGCTACTTAAACAGCAGTAGGTGAATGATCTTCAAAAAAGAACAACTTCCATATTCATTAACGAAAGCATACACGCATCTGATCCGTCCATGCAAACATAGAGGAAGTGAAACAAGCGTTGCTAAGTAATACGTCAACCATGTTTATTTGACTAAAATCATCTTCACATGCAAATTATCCCAAGAGCCCCAGACTACTGATACTATGGATGGACATACTGTACCATATACTGGCATTACACTTAAAGTAGATGGCAGCTACAATAGACAGCAGTATATACACTACTGTGGAACACTTAATTTCCCCAATGTCAAAATCAATAGTCTGAAACTGCTATTGACTGTCACATTTCAGAACTTGGTGTGTTCTCCTCAGGGAATCAGTAAACAGGACACAAAAACAAGAAGTACCGCTAGTTCAATTGTCTTGGCTGCACTACAACTTTGATTTCTAACAGTTCTGGGGATTCTGCATCTTTAGGTTTAAATGATAAATGTCGCTACCTGTTGATGATGTGATAGTAGTTCCAGCTCCAGCTGCCAAGACACAGGCCAGGTGGAATGTGACCAATGATATGTACCTAAATAAAAGAGGAGAGGACACCACGTAGAAGAAGATTATAGCACTAATAAAACATGTTTTACTGCAATCGCATGACTGTAGGGAGGTAAAATGAGAAAGACAGAGTCATGAAGCACGTGGCAAAAAGTGAGACCTGAGCCTCGTTTATACCACCCAACGTCTTCGGTCATCTTTTTTTTTTTTTTGCTGCTCTGCTCACCTTCTCTCCCTTGTCCTCGCTGGCCTGGAGAATATGGACCAGCCACTGCAGCTGGTTAGCGGGATCTGTGGAGTTCACCATCAGCCAGAAGTTTTCTCGAGCGCAAAAGTTCATGTTGAGAGAGACCACCCTCAGACCAGGCTGAATCTTCACTGTGTAGAATCCTCCGTACCTGGAATTACATCCAAAGACATAGCTGAAGGACTCAGAAAGGCTAATTCAGCTCTGGGGGCGCCCATAAAAACTCCGAACCCTCTTTATAGGGAACAATATTCTGAGAAATGTGACCATTGTTACCACAATGACTGGGATGTGAACTACAACCCAGTACGAAACTGCAAGGACAAACATCTGACATAAACAGTTTATGATCTAAAGCTTGCTTTTTTACTTAACAACAGCACCTACAGGGTGGCTCAACCTGCACTAAACATTGACCCGCTAAACATTTAGATATAATACAAATTATGAACCTCAAAGTCTTCAAAGCCTGCTCTGGTAACCATGGTTTCCATTCCTCTGCCATTGTATCATAGAGCCAGGCGGAGGATCTGTTGCCATGAACAAAGGGTGGTGGGAAGCTGTTGACAGGCGTGCTCTCGTGGTTCCCTACAGCAGGGTAAACCGTCACGTTAGGCCCCAGGTGTCTGGACACAAGACAGGAGGAAGAGGCGAGAGTCAGTAACTGTTTGGATCAAATCCAGAGGCCCGTACTATGAAGCAGTATACATTTCCTTGTGTTACTTTGCTACTGGTACTTTTGTGTATGCGGTTGGTGACTATAAAATATGAAAGTAAGCCTACTTACCACCAGTGGTGGAAGAAGTACTCACATATTCTACTTAAGTAAAAGTAGTAATACTACAGTATAGCAATACTTTATTATAAGTCCCGCATTCAAAATCTTACTAATGTAAAAATAAACAAGTATTAGTAGCATCAAAATATACTTAAAGTACCAAAAATAATCATTATGCAGATTGGTCCACTTCAGAATAATGTATTGTGTTATATTTATTAATGGATTAACATGTAAAAACTTTAAAGTTGAAGCTGGTAAAAGGTGAGGCTAACTTTTACTAGCCTATATACACTGACAGGTAGCAGTCAAGTCTTTATCCATAATAATACATCATCATTTATTTGTTGATTGTATTTTGGATTATTAATCTGAATCTGCAGAGTAAGTGCAGCTGTCAGATAAATGTTGTGGGAGTGAAAAGTACAATAATTCCTTCTGAATTGTAGTTAAGTATGACGTAGCAGAAAATGGAAATACTCAAGTAAATAACAAGTACTTCAACATTGAAGGCCTACTGCTGCATTTGGCAGATGCAATTGTTACTTCGAGCCTGGATTTATGTGTTTAACTTCTTTGTATTTGTCTAATATTATAGTTTGCAGTAGACTTGTCCATGTTTGCGTGTGGTCATACGCTACGAACACCGCCCCTTTTATGTGAACGCGCTCATGGGCTAGATTGGGAAACCCTAAGTTGACTTACCCAGCTGATAACCGCTTAGCGTGATTGTGGTTGTTAGGGTTAGTGAAGCCTGATAGCGAGAAGATATCCTGAGCATGTTGAACGTGCCCTCGTAGTACAGGTTTTAAAGTCAACGCATGACAAACATTCGACACAAAGCAGCAGCAAAAACATCCCGAATGTTATCAACGTGTTTGACATAGTTTAAGTTATTCTATTAAAAACTACTCTGATAACACTACGCATCCATTATGTGGTATGTAAAAGGAGCAATTATGTTAATCCTAAAGGGAAATTACTTGTGGATGAGCCTGGAGATGACTGTAAGCTCTGACAGCTGCTGTTTCCTGGTCTGTGACCAAACATTGTGCGCTGGTATGTCTCCGGTCCAGTACACCCAGTCCCAGGGTCCGTCTCTGGCAACGTTTTCCAGGAGGTTCTCCACCGTCCGGTGAGGCAGGTCACATTTACTGTAGGTTCCCCAGTACCCAGCCTGCCTCCGCTTCCAGCTGGGAGAGCCTGAGTCGTTACGACAACACAGAGGGTGCTTGCAGTCTGCGGCGCTGCCGGCTGCATACTCCTGTCAGTGGAGAGGATTATTTTTAGAAGCTGATACAAAACAAAGTCAGGTGACCAAAATCCCTCTAGTTAGCCATTCCAAACTTCCTGGGAAAACGGCAACTTTACCGTCAAGTAAATCAGTAACTTTTGTTTTTGGAGGGTAGAAGAGGTGAGAGGTTGGTCCTTGAATTTATACTATAGACTAATATGAAACAGCATTTGATGCACACACTTTGTGAGAGACAAACTTTGAGGCACTATAAGAAAATCTAACATGTTATTATCACACATGTAAAGAACCAGATTTACCAGTACCAAACTGTGTACCAGATTATTTCAGTTTCAATTCTGCTTTGGCTCTCAAGGACACTCACCTTGTCCCAGTGGATGTCTGTTAGAAACAGGACCCTGCTCTTTGGAGAACCAGGTTTGGGAGGAGAGGGTGGTGTAACGGGGGGCTTAGTGACCGTTGGCAGGGTGATGTTCCAGGAGGCGTAGATGTCAAATTTGCCGCAGGAAGGGCCCACGAGCACGGCGCAGGCTTCGGTGGGCCACAGCAAGGACTGCTGCAGAGCCCGGATGAAGTCGTCCCTGAACAACTCCGTGATTTCTCGACACACCTGCTCATCGGCCAGATGGAGACGGATGCACGCCTCGCCTACTGCGCGAGCCACTCGCTCTTCATTCGCATCAGCCTAGGAAGAGAGGTAACAAAGGAAGTGAAAATACAACTCAACGTAGCTGATTCTGAAAATTCCTTAGACACGACGCATCGCTGACTGATGTCAAAACTACAAACTTCCTGAAAAACGAACCAAGGCTGGAATCAGTTTGAATCTAAAATGCCAACTTCCTCAACCACAACGTAACGCTCGACATCATTCACAAGTCTGGCCAGATTAGAAGGCCTGTTTTTGAGATCAAACAGCTGTTGGACGACAGGAGCACTTGAGGTCAACAAAGAAACCATATGATCAAAATGTCTCAAGAGTGTTTTTGTGCTGAATCAGCACCAGGAGATATAGAAATAGATGAGATTTTCAAGGGGCAGAACAAGAACTGGACATTTCTCCATATGGGGGCCTTTTAGGGTCACATTTGTTTGCAAACTGAAGTAACCCTATATAAGTTAAGTCACAGTAAAACACAGTTAACGTATATTAAATGCGGTCTATAAGTAGTACGTTTGCACAGAGCAACAGGAAATGAAACACTCGCATTTATTTTTACCAACTTAACTGTACGCATAATATCCAAATGTTCAATAAATAAATGATCTTGAATTCAATATATTCAAATTGAGAGAAGCTGCAACAATCAGTGACATCTAAACTAGGAGTTCAAGCAACCATTTAGGTCAGAAATCTTTGATGCAAGCAAGCAAGCAAACAAAAGAGAGGAACACCATGATGCATTTAAAAACAAAAAAAAAGTGTTACCCTTTCATTTTCATATATCGACATCGTGGTAAATTCTGACACCACCGTATATATTTTGAACTTTTGTACTGTAAATTTGCAAACTCTTAATAAAAAGATAAAAAAAAAAAGAACTTCTTCAATCAATCTTTTTATGAAGGTTTTTGTTGAAATTGATTAAGGTGGGTATAGAGGCCTAGTAGTGATTCAATTTTATGTTGGCGGCTGTAGTTTGTGGTGAATTGTTTAGTGTGAGAGGTGTATAGTCACATCTTTATATAAACTATAAGGGAACAAAATATTAGATGGTAGAAAACATCTCTCAATATTATGCAACACCACCAAAAATAGAGCCTCCAGAGGGACCCTTAATTTGAATCAACACCTCTAAGTTGCAACTCAAATTGAACAATATGAAGGTTGGATACATAACATAGAACTGTTTTTTTAAATACACCATTGCATACTTCACGGTGTCCTCTTTAGTAGCCTGTAGTGAGAAAACATGTACACAATTTACCAGAAGTGCGATATCAAGGATGGTGAAGACAGCTTTGCACACAGGGCAGGTGACATTCTTCCAATCAAATCCGACACCTTGGTGAGTGAACTGCTCCATGATCACCAGCCTGTGCTGCTCTGAGGTCGGTGCCGGGTGACAGGAGCCCAACAGCGGCAGCATGAACAGCAGAGAGCCGGTCAGGAGCAGCAGCAGCGTGGGGAGCTTCATTGTCCTGAGTGAGAGACAGCAGAGAACTGTTTGTTCTGAAAGGCACGTGAAGTAGCGAGAAGGAAGTAACACTTAAGAGGTGTAATTTAGAAGAAATGACTCACACATAAACACCAACAAAACTAGTTTGGCTTCGACACAAAACAGGCTAATAAAGTAGCGAGCTAGCTGCTCTTTTGACACTGTACCTCCAAAACAAAGTGCAGACCGGAGGGTCGTCGTCGTCTTCCTCCTGGAGAGGTGAACTACAGGCGGGTCAGGAGATTCAACACAGCCTCGCTTCTACTTCCACAAAGTCGGCGACTTTGCTGTGTGCTCGTCGGTCTGTTACTGCCTGTTATGATGTGTGGAGCTCTCGGCTCGGTCTTGTGAAAGGCACAGCAGGTCAGCTGACTCGTCACGTGTCACACTTCCAAGCACATTTTGTATCAAGCTGCACAGCTGGTTGATCACTTTAGGGAGAATGCATTGAGCCTTTCAGCCTTTTTGTTCCACCCCAGCATACTTTATGACATTCATGCTTCCACAGCAATAACTAACTAAATGCTGCACCAGTTACACAGTAGCTTAATCCAAAAACAATTTAATCATATCAATTCACATCATAACCCCAAGTTATACACCCACTCCCATATACCCCCAAATAATTAAGATACCGCATCCCAAGAAAATCATCAGAGATATAATTTGCTGTTATACATGGCTGACTATTAGATAGATAGATAGATAGATAGATAGTAACTTTATTGATCCCAAGGGAAATTCAAGTTTCCAGCATCACAGTTCCATAGTGCAAAACATGTTAGTAAAAAGGCAGTAAAAAAAGTTAGTAGTGCAAAGTACAGCGTACAAAAAAAATATACGAGCTATAAAAATACAAGGAGATGAAGAAAACTGTTAAACGTGAATATAGTGCAGGGTAACAGCTGTGATACACAACTATTAAAAAGTGCAGAAGAGACTGTTAAAAATTATTATAGCTTAGTCTATGAAAGTGCACTGTGTGCATTATCTGTCCTACATTTACTCAAGTATTGTACTTAAGTACAATTTTGTGGTACTTCCGTGGTATGCTACTTTATACTTCTACTCCACTACATCTCAGAGGGAAACACAGTATTGTTCTTTTTACTACACTGCATTTATTTCACAGCTTTAGCCACTAGTTACTTTGAAGATTCAGATCAATAATAAAAAATATATATAATCAACTAATGATGATGTATTATTATAGACTAAAATACCCAGCAGTATATAAAGTCATTAAAATGAGCTCCACCTTTACCAGCTGCAACATTAAAGTGATGAACACATATCTTATTCTGTATAATGAGTACTTTTACTTTTGGTACTTAAAGTATATTTTGATACTAATACTTTTGTACTTTGAGTAAGATTTTCCTTGTAACATAGTATTTCTACAATGTAGTATAACTACTTTTACTTAAGTCAAATGTCTGAGTACTTCGTCCACCTCTGATTACTACCAAAATAAAAAGTTGTTTTGTCATTGTGTGAGCTGTACTGGTCAAAATGTTGAGATGTTTTTTTCACCACAACAGTCAAACCTGGAAATGTTTCTTATATGCAAATCTCTGTTTTCTTCTACTTTTTTTTGTTGACACTGACTGCTTACCATACTATACCAGAATGTCAGTTTTGTCTGGCTGAATGTCTATTGCACTGAGCTGTTTAGATTCCAAGTTCAACAACAGGTCAAAGTTTACTGGGAAAAGTCAATACTGTATACACAGAAACAGGATACGCATATGTGTTCACAGTAAATTTAAAAACCTGCAGTAGTTCAGTAAAAAACAAATTGTACCGCCTCACAGTACGTACCACCATGTCATATATATTTATGGAATATACATGTATGTCTGACAGATTTTGAAAATTGAATGGATCATTTTGCATGTGAAGTCTCACACAATGAATGTTTAAAAGTTGTGAAGAGGATGACAATTTCACTGAGAGTAAACTCATCAGTTTTGATCAGCAAGACGTGCAAGTGGTTAATATGCACATTGTAGACAGTTGTACTTACTCTTTTGCACACGTGCCAAAATGTGCAATATGCTTGAATGAATGAACTAATTGTTCAGAGATTTGAAAAAAAAAATTGTCATTCAAGAATTAACTACAGCCTGTGAGCTGAGCTTGAAGGTTCACTGTTGAACTGTAGAAATTGTAGTTTAAGTTTAGTCACTTACTGTAGGTTTTCTGGAGCTTTCAGCACCATCTTGTGGCCTTCATCAGTGGACAACAACTGAACTACCAACTGAATCATCTCTATGACAACAAGCAAACCCCATCTGCTGAAGAAAGCCACAAGATTTGGATGAAAACTTTCCAGCAAGCGGACCATGTGCTAAGAATTATTTTTTTAGTGTTCCACAAAATAAAAGAACAAGGATTTGTCATAAATATAAAACATTTATTGCATTCGGTTATGTGTATAAAAGCTTTATTTCTATACACATTTCTTTGGATCTGTTTCTGTCACTGAATATAATCCACACTGGATTCAAAAGTTTTCAGTGAACATGTTTCAGCCATAATAAAAGAGCACATGGGCTAAAGAACATTTATACCTCGAATTTAAATTATACAAGAAAAGCAATATAATACTTTGAATTGTGTAGCGAAAGTGGTCTCTGACATTATTTACAGTGGCTTAGCGGGATACATGATTTTTTTTTTTTTTTTTTATTTGACCTTTATTTAACCAGGTAAAATCAATTGAGAACCAATTCTCATTTACAATGATGACCTGGCCAAGAGGCAGTAGCACAGTCCACACAAGTGACACAGACAGCACAGATACAATACAGTATGACAAACACATGAGAAAATGGCTAAAAACAGCATAGGTAAATTAACAAACACTATGTACAAAAAAAAGGCGGATTACTGGATGTACTTTGTAAAAATGGAAGAGAGAGAGAGAAGTGAGGGCTGGTCAGCAAGTACAGCAGTCAACTATGACTTGTTGCAGCTTTTGTTTGAACATGTTGAGAGAGGTGAGAGCTGTTAGTTTGAGCGTGTTCTGTAGTGAGTTCCAGTCATTTGCAGCGGCAAAATGAAAGGAGTTATGACCAAACACAGTACGGACTTTTGGAATGATGAGCCTTATGAAATCACTGGATCTTAAACAGCGATTGCTGTCGGAAATGTGCAGAAGATTGGAGAGGTAGCAAGGGGTCATTCCCAAAATGGATTTGTAGACCAAGAGCAGCCAGTGTTGTAGCCGCCTGGTGTGAAGGGAGGGCCAATCCACCAATCTGTAAAGTTCACAGTGGTGGGTGGTGAAGGGTGCACATGTGGCAAAACGGATTGCTGAGTGGTGGAGTGTGTCCAGTTTTCTGAGGGTGGTCTTTGATGCCATTTTATAAATTATATCGCCGTAGTCAAATAGAGGAAGGATGGTCATTTTCACAAGGGTGAATTTGGCAGAGTGTGTGAAGGAGGCCTTGTTTCGATACAGGAAACCCAGTCTAGCTTTGACTTTAGCCAGAAGGTTATTGATGTGTGTGTTAAATGAGAGAGATGAGTCCAACCAGAAGCCAAGGTATTTGTAGGAGCTGACAAACTCCAGCTCCGAGCCATCAGCACTGTAGATCTTGGGAGGGCTGGGGATGATGAGGTTTTTCCGGTCAAACAGCATACATTTGGTCTTTTTGGCGTTGAGGAGCAGGTGGAGGTTGTGGAAAGACTGTTGGATGGAGGTGAGGCTTTGTTGAAGAGTGGACACAGCAGAGTGGAGTGAGGGACCAGCTGAATATATGATGGTGTCATCAGCATACAGATGAATCCTGGAATTTCCAGCAGCTTTGGCTACATCGTTAATATAAATGGAGAACAAAATAGGGCCTAAGATGGAGCCTTGAGGCACACCTTTAGAGATGGTAAGAGGTTCAGACATGATGTTTTCGGTCTTCACCCGCTGGACACGATCAGCCAGGTAGCTAGCAAACCAGTTGCAACATCTACTGGACAAGCCAATGCTGGTAAGTCTTTGCAGGAGAATGTTATGGTTGACCGAGTCAAAAGCCTTGGCTAGGTCTATAAAGGCAGCTACACAAGTCTGTTTGATGTCCATGGCGGTGATGACGTCATCAAGGACCTTCAGTGTAGCGGTGGTACATCCGTGGCCTTTCCTAAACCCAGACTGCAGGTCAGACAAAATATGATTTAAGTCAATGAAGTGAATTAGTTGTTTATGTACCAGTTTCTCTATGACTTTGGCCAGACAGGGCAAAATGGAAATCGGCCTGTAGCAGTTCGGGTCAGAGCCAGAGCCTCCTTTAAAGAGGGGGAGAATTGTAGCCGATTTCCAGTCAGGGGGGAAAACAGACAGATGAAATGACAGGTTGAACAGGCTTGTAATAGGGGAAGCAATAATATGAGCGGCTGATTTTAAAAACACAGGGTCAAGCCCATCAGATCCAGCTGACTTGTTTGAATCTAACTTAATGAGTTCATCCAGGACTTCCGAAACCTTAACAGGTTGAAGGGAGAAGCTGTTAACGCTGGGTGATGAAGTGGGAGTGTTAGATGAATCTGTTTCAGGGGCAGCTGCACCAAAGAAATTAGATGAATTCACGAAATGTTGGTTGAAGTGTGTGGCCATGCGTTGTTTATCAGTAACAACAATGTCATCAAAAATCAAAGAAGTGGGTAGATGCGGAGAAGCAAGTTTGTTTTCCATGGATTTGACTGTTTTCCAAAATTTCTTGGCATCAGAGCCACTGGCTGAGAATTCTTCTTTGAAATGACTGATTTTAGCTTTCCTGATTGCCTGTGTTGTTTTGTTCCTACATTGTCTGAAGGCCAGCCAGTCGGCAGCAGACTGAGAAGACCTCGCTCTCCGCCATGAGGTGTTTTTTAGGCGGATCAGAGCCGCCAAATCGTGACTGAACCAGGGGCTGTAGCGATTCTTCGTCCGGAATCGTTTCAATGGGGCGTGTTTCTCAATGATTAGGCTAAAGGTGTTTTTGAAATAAGACCAGGCATCTTCCACTGAGGGGATAAGATTGATTCTTTCCCAGTTTGCAGCTGCAACATCTTGCAAGAAGGCCTGATTGTCAAAGTTTTTCAGTGAGCGCTTGGTCACAATCACCGGTGGACGTTTGACAGAGAGGCCGGAGCGAACGCATGCAATGGCACAGTGGTCACTCAAGTCTTGACTGAAGACTCCAGATCGGTAGTTTGATGGAGTGTTAGTGAGAATAATATCGATTAGTGTGGCAGATGACGGTGATTTCAAATTATGTCTGGTTGGCTCAGATACAATTTGAAAGAGGTTTAAAGCATCAAATTGCTGTGTAACTAAATCAGGGGGGTTGATCATATTCCAGTTTAGGTCACCCAGAAGGACAAACTCAGAGGAAATGTGAGGGGCCAACAGTTCACCGAGAGCTCTTAATGTGCATGCTGGAGCAGAGGGTGGTCTATAGCAAACAGCAACAGACAGAGTGAAATTTGTAGACAGTTTAAGTTTTAACAGTAACAGTTCAAATTGCTTGGGGACTGATTTAGACAGCGTAACAGAACATTGCAAATGATCTTTTACAAATATAGCCACGCCGCCACCTTTGGTGGATCTATCCTGACGAAAGACGTTGTAACCCGGTATTCGAATTTCTAGATCCGAGACACCTTTCTTAAGCCATGATTCAGAGACAGCCAGAACATCAGGGTTTGCAGTGTGCACCCAGGCTTTTAAATAGTCATGTTTTGGCAACAAACTACAGATATTGACATGTAGAAAGCCCAATGATTTACGATCACAAAAATCATTAAACGACAGATTAGAGACAGTGGGACCATGAATAGCGGGCCCTGGGTTTGGGTGAACATTTCCAGAGATTAACAACATGAGAATGATTAACACACGTCTGAGGACAGTGCTAAAATGTTGCATATGTTTATCTTTCATTGACGGTTTGGTCAAAATTAAAGAGGAAGAGTCGTGGAACTGCTGCAATAACATGTAAGAGTACAAAGGAATAAGATTCGTTACACACCAAGTAGAAAGTCCAAAAGTCTTTGTAAACCAGAAGGATGAAATGTCTCTGGTTGATAAACTGAAGTCCAATGTACCAACACCGTTAGAAATTATGGCAGTCTCCTGTGTGTACCTGCTAGAAAGGCAGGTTGTATGAGCTGATGTGATCCAGAAAATAGAAATGATTGTGAGCCAAAAAGGCCAGGAAGGTTTTAGTGGATGAAACATGTCCAAACCAATAACCAATAGGTCAGGCTGTAGCAGGTTGAAAAGGGCCAGGCTATAGCTAGCAGAGGAAGCCAGGCTGTAGCAGGTTGAAGAGGCCCAAGCTGTAGCAGGTTGAAGCAAGTTGAAGAGGCCCGGGTTACAGCTAGCAGAGGAAGCTAGGCTGTAGCCAGCAAAGGGGGTCAGGCTGTAGCCGGTTGAAGAGGCCCAGGCTGTAGCAGGTTGAAGAGGCCCAGGCTGTAGCAGGTTGAACAGGCTCAGGCTACAACTAGCAGAGGAGGCTATGCTGTTGCAGGTTGAGGAGGCCCAGGCTGTAGCAGGTTGAAGAGGCCCAGGCTGTAGCAGGTTGAAGAGGCCCAGGTTGTAGCAGGTTGAAGAGACCCAGGCTGTAGCAGGTTGAAGAGGCCCAGGCTGTAGCAGGTTGAAGAGGCCCAGGCTGTAGCAGGTTGAAGAGACCCAGGCTGTAGCAGGTTGAAGAGACCCAGGCTGTAGCAGGTTGAAGAGGCCCAGGCTGTAGCAGGTTGAAGAGGGCCCGGCTGTAGCAGGTTGAAGAGACCCAGGCTGTAGCAGGTTGAAGAGGGCCAGGCAACAGCTAGCAGAGGAGGACAGGCTGTAGCAGGTTGAAGAGGGCCAGGCTTCAGCTAGCAGAGGAGGACAGGCTGTAGCAGGTTGAATTGGCCCAGGCTGTAGCAGGTTGAAGAGGGCCAGGCTACAGCTAGCAGAGGAGGCTAGGCTGTAGCAGGTTGAACAGGCCTAGGCTACAGCTAGCAGAGGAGGCTAGGCTGTAATTTATGGATTTTGTAAGAAACCAATAAATAGGCACTATGCTCTCAGTCCAGTACAAGCTGAAGACACTTTACACGTTACAACAGCCAGATCAGCAGACAAACTAAAACATAAATAAAACATAAATTCCGAGCTCACATGCAGACACACAAACACACAGGACTGGTCTGGCGGCCATCTAGATTGAAGTGAAGATAAAGAGTGGTTTGATGATAAAAAACAGAGTGTTAAAAGGTTGCTGCGAAGGCGTTTCACTTGTCTTGCATCTTCTCCAGGATTGGGACGATCATGTCAAACTTGGGTCTCTTGGCCGGGTCCTCGTTCATGCAGAGTCTCATCAGCTTACAGATGTGAGGGGAAATCCCCGGTGGGATGGTGGGCCGGAGACCTTCGAGAGCCACCTGAGGAACGGAGGGGAGGCGAGGTACAAAGTTAGAAACCTGTAAAAGCCTTGGGATATTTCAGAGGCGTGGGGTTTGGTGCGGTATTTCCAAAGGGATACAGAGATGTGGATGTGAACACACAGTACAAGCCTGTGGGTAGATAATACCTTCATGCCTATCTCCATTTGTGAGAGGTCAGCAAAGGGAACCTCTCTGGTAACCAGCTCCCACAGTAACACGGCGAAGCTCCACATGTCTGCAGATCTTCTATTGATGTCCTCAGGCCTCTTCTGCAGGGCTGCAAACAAGATCGACAACTCCATGAACATGATAGGATAAGTCATTTATTGGTTTGTTTTTATTCCGTAACACAGGCAACACACTAGATGACTACCACTTAACTGGGACCAAATTATACAGTGCAGCATGTTCCTGACTAAGTGACTCATAAAGTCGGAGGAGGTATTATGGGAAGAGGAAGTAGGCGGAAGGGAGGAGAACAAAAAGGAAGAAAAAAGGGATGAATACCTTCAGGGGCCATCCATGCTGGAGAGTACATACGACCGGGACACTGGAAGGAGAACTTTGCATCTGCCATGCTTATTCTGGCTGTCATGTCCTCATCAATCTGCAAATTCACCCCGCCAGCTTGTTACTCATCAAACCAGAGTCAAGTATGCCAAGTATGTTTTCACATACAAGGAGTTAGTTTTGGTGTATTGGTGCATAACATAAACATGAAACAAGAGAAATTTAAATAAAAAAAATAGAAAATAAATAATAAAATATAGAATAGAAGAAAATTATAATAAAAATACCAAAAACTACTATAAAAGTATGTACAATATACCTGATGTAAAATGAAAGCTGTATAGAAGAAAATTACAATGAAAATATGATAAATACTATAAAATATGTACAATATTTGAATTAAAATTTGCTTTGGTGTATAACAAACGTAGTAACAGCATATTAAATTAAAAAATCAAGAAGCAGATAAAGATTAACAAAAAACAAAAAAATACTATAAAAAATATCTACAATATATCTGAATTAAAATGAAAGCTGTATGGAAGAAAATTAAAATTAAAATATGAAAAATACTATAAAATGTGACAATATCTGAAATAAAAATGAAACAGCTGTGCGGTTTTTAGAAGTGATAGTTTTGTGTAGAATTGTGCAAAATTGTCCAAGGACAAAAGACTATACAATGTACAGTATATGGTTATAGTTCTAAAGATGTGCGTTAATGTAACATGTCTATGGGAGGGGATAAGAGGCCATCTCAATGGGGGTCCAGGGCCTTACTAACTGGGCCAGTTGCGGATGGGAAGAAATATATATAAAAATATCTGGCTAGTCAATGAGTCACAGGATCACTTTTGTGTGTTGATGTAGTGGCAGTAACAGACTAAAATCTTTTTGTTTAGAATTGTGCACAGTAAAGCGGTGTCTTACCATGACGTGCTTACTGTTGAGGTAAAGCCGTGAAACCATTGGTTCTAAGGTGTGGAGGAAAGCCATGCCACTGGCGATGTCCAACGCAAACTTCACTGCTTGGCTTTGGTCAACCACCAGAGCTGTGGAAGAGGAAGACGAAGACAGAGGAGGACAGGAGAGAAAAGTAAGAAGTCCGATTGGGTGAACCCTTAATGTCCTGCAATCTGGTGAATTTTTGTGCACCAATATCTGCCTTTTCTGCAACAAGTTATGGTGGAAATGTATGTCTTGAGATGAGAGGTCAAGGGACCCCTTTGAAAATCTCCATGCCAGTTTACCCTCGCCAAAATTTAGCGTAAATTTGGAGAGTTATTTAGCCTCCGTCCCGACAAGTTAACATGACATACATTCTTTAGTTTTTCTAGTTTCATGATACCAATATCTTCCCTTAAGACTGACCTGCTACAGCCTCTTAAAGACAGTAATGTTGGCCGGGATTGCCGGCAATCCCACGAGTCTCCGAAGGTTTGATAATTACTTTTTAGGGTTGTTTGAATACCTCTAAAAAAAGAGTCTAAAATCGCCAATGGGGGGTGAGGATGAGTGTATGATGCTCTCCATCTGCAGTAGCAGTCATCAGCCATAGTGCTTTGGTGCTGGAATAAACTTAAATGCAAAATTTTGCCATTTCCAACGAGTACTTACTAGTGCCCTGGTGCAGTATGTTGAAGAGGGATCCGTATGGCATGTAGTGGGTAATGATGATGGGGTGAGGGGATGGAGGTGACTGACAGGCCCCAAGAACAGGCAGAACGTTTGGATGAGAGAAAATCCTACGGAAAAGAGAGAGAAAGTGTGTGTAAATGTTGAAAGAACATAATTATATATTCTCAGATGATTAGGAATTAACTTCACGGTTGGGAGGAAACACCATTAGGAAAAAGAAAAACCCATTAAGACAAGAAATGTCCTAAAAGCGTGTTCTGCATGAAGAACACTCTTCAAGAACCCATGCACCACATTTGTATCATCTGCGGCCCTTTAAAGTTAAGCTGAAGCTCTTTCATTTCTTGCAGTCAGATTATATGTTGCCTCTGAATTTTTCAGTATGCACTTTTATGTGTGCTTCAATTCTTAAGAGGGCAAAGAACTGAAGCCAGCATGAAAACACACTGCCAAGTTCTTCCAATTCCACACTCAGCCGTCCTGCTGGGGCTTCATTCTGTGAACAAACATTTTCTTCATTTTTGTCCTGTTAAGGAGTTGGGAGTTTTGTCACTTAATGGGGGTCTGAAGTTGGTTGGACTGATTTAAGCTGGGCCAGTTTAGGTTTTATGTTAAAAGGCTTTCCTTTATGTTCTGTTTTGCTTGGTTGATTTACTCTGTTGTATAATACATCTTTTTATAGTGTAATTTATTTTGATTAATTTGATTTAAGTAGGCCATTTCTGTGTAAATACACCTGATACTTGCTTGGGAGTCCTTTAAAATATGCACGCAACCCCGCCATAATGATGTCAATAATGATTCACTGAATGCAGAGGTCCTTGCGGGGGCCCTGCCGAACCTGTCTTAACATGCCTGTATGATGTCTGCGCATACTTCGACATAACAACGGCACACTTTTTTGCCTTTTTTGGCAAACGAACAACGTAATACACAAACTGATACAAGAACATGACAAAACAGGATTCAAAATAAGATTTAATTTCTACTATGATTGATTTAATGCCATGTTATTATGGGTTTCATCATGTTTTCTGCGATGGAAGGAGGTTTGTGGAATGTGTTTTTCACATTGTAGAGCAGAACACATCACACAGTAAACAGCTGCTTCATTACAAAACCATCCACAACCCATTTCCTTGACTTCTCACAATAAAAAACTCCTCTCCTTGTTGATCCTAAATTCTCTTTGACCACAGCAAACCTCAATGACCACCAATCAATCACATCCATCCTCCCATTAGCACTGTGTTTACTAGGATGCGATAGACTGTATATAGTGCAGACAAACAGGCTCTGAAGAGACTCAAACAGCAGAACCAAATGGATTAGCCTCAGTTTATTCAACAGATTGACAGCATGTGATCGTGTGATGCCCATAAATGAACTCTATTCTGCCCTGTTAAGACCCAACCAAAACCACCACCATTACCTTTTCATCGTTAGAAAACCAAATGTATAAATCACCTGAGTTTCGGATGCTCTTCGTTGAAGTCTCTGCTCTTCCTGGTGGTCCAGTCTCTCACCTGAAGCACCTTCACTACAATCTCATCCCCTTGCCACCGACCCTGCCATAACTGCAGACAGAGCACACAGTCGAGGTAAACAACCGGAGGAGGTGAAAAGAAATGAAAAAGACTTGACAGAGCAGTAAACACAGAGTGCAACTGACCTCTCCGGACTGGTTTTCATTGATCTTTGCCAGCAGCGAAAGCTGCTTATAATCAATACCAGCCTGCTTGTTGAGGGTACCATTACCTGAAAGAGCCAGAACATGAATAATCAAACAAACATCCTGATTTAAAAAGACGATTTGTTCCTTTTTATGAAGTGAATGTTACTCACGAGGTCGTGTTCGC
The DNA here is from genome assembly GCF_015220745.1 of Sebastes umbrosus. Taxonomy (NCBI): domain Eukaryota; kingdom Metazoa; phylum Chordata; class Actinopteri; order Perciformes; family Sebastidae; genus Sebastes; species Sebastes umbrosus. Next base: position 15,044,543 of record NC_051285.1, on the reverse strand, counting down.
ATGGTGCCCTTCCAGAAAGATTCCTTATAGGGGACTTTGGTCATACTCTGGCCCATTTTCTCGGCCTTTTCTACATAAAAAGAATACAAAAGTAAAGTGATCATTTTTTAATTTTGCCAATATAATGACTTAGGATGTTAAAACGCTCATAAATGACCTCTGACCTTCAAGCAGCTGTCTTAGGTGAGGCTTGCCCTTGTCCAGAGGTGTCTGTCCATACCTGTTACATACACACACCTGGGCACCACTGGTCAACAAGTCCTTAAAAAGAGGGGTTGTGCAGAGATTAGATTGGATTAAAAGCAAATACACTGACAAAAAAAAAGCCATGACTGTAGAGTCCTTTTCTCCCCAGGAGAGGGCCTTTTCAGCCAACAGATAGTGCTTAAAAGAAGCGGAGTGTTCTGTACCTCTGCCACTTCGTCTTGGCCCCAGAAGCAGGCGTAGTGGAGTGGCGTGTTTCCATGCTCGTTGACTGTGTTGGGGTCGGCTTTGCACTGAATCAGCTGGTCATAAAGTGAGAAAATTGAACAACGGAGAGAGTTTTCTCCCCTCAAGAGACAGTGTAAACAAGGCAGGAGCGGTCTAGTTGTAACCATAGCGTGTTTTACCTTTGCCACAATGTCTCTATGTCCGTGACTGGCGGCGAGATGCAACGGGGTGTCGTCTCCACGGTTCATCACGTTAATACGAGCACCTCTCATGATGAGCATGTCAACAACGCCGCTCCTCCCTTCCCTGCAGGCCCAGTGGAGGGGGCTGAAGCCGTGGTCGTCACTAAAATAAACAAGACACATGGGAGAGAATGAGGACGAATTAGAATGTTTTTATAAGATGACAACATTTGGAGGTCACTCGTTTCCGGGAAACGTGTGTAGCGTAACAACTCTGAGCACATACCAGCTGATCTGTGTGGTTGTCTTTGACACACACAGGTTTCCACACCCACTACCTACCAATCTTTATTTAGACTTAAGCACATGCTTCCTTGCGCTTGCCGGCAGCCTTTACCCATCTGACGACTGGCCTAGTGATAAATAGGCCTCTGCAAGCCGGAATGTCTGCTAACATATACGCAAAAAAATGCAAATACGCAGACAGCGTACATGGCTGCAGCCTACGAGGAGCCGAGCTACCACCTATGTGTGACCGGCCCCCTTCACTCGAGTGACTCCTTTACATTAGCTGACCCCGAGGCAGCTGCTGGGGCTTTTCGCAACTCCCTGCAAAGCCACAAACTCTACTTTCACAATAAACCTCAAGAGGGCTTGTAGGAAATAGATGCAGTACTAGCTCGCACTAATGTGAAAGAATAGTCACATTTTCTGTCAATTCTGATCCGGCACTATGGACAGACAGTTCATAGCCTGACCGAACCCTGTGTGCTATAAAAAGTAACGGGTAAAAAAACTCAGGAATGACAGGGCGGAAAATACACAGTGGAATCCTCGGCTACACATTCCCTCTCTCTCTTTTTCCCTGTGTCTTCCTGTGTCACTCGCTCAAACACACACACACAGCTCCCGGGGGAGATCTGAAATGGCATTCACTGTTAGTCTCAGTGGACGCTCCAGTTCCTACTTCCTGCATCAAAAATTCCCACCAATATATTATACATTATTGGATATTCTGAAGGAAAAGAAAGGGGGCTGCTTCACACACACACACAGTTGAGTCTCCTCAGATTAAAAGGCGAAGCAGGCCTCCAGCGTAATGACTGCTCTCTCTCAGATGTTTATGTGGGACTGCAGCGAGCTGCCGGAGAAGCTCTGTCAGCGAGGGCCTGGCCCTGTATGGAGTTGAGCTGAGGAAATGGCCTTGGCTGTTGCGTGGTTGGCTAGCAGCTCCGCAGCCCTCAAAAGTCAACGTCAACAAACTGCACATATATGGCCTGGCCCAAGAATGAGATAACCGAGGTCTTTAGCAGTGAGGTCTTGGAGGTCCTTTCTGCTGGCAAGGGAATTATGTAAACAGGCAGAAGTGCTCTGTATATCTTTAAAAAATCTTTTAAATCTAATAGGGCTGCAACTAATAAGTTCATCTACCACTTATATTTTAGATGAATTCATCATTTTTTATTATACAACATATCACAAATTGTGATAAAAAAAAAGCCTGTTCCCAGATAACAGGGTGTAAAGTATAAAACTCCAAATATTTAATTTAAAAAATGATTGTGATTATCAGATTTGCTTCTGTAAATCCACTAAAATCACATCAGCACTATAATCTAAAGTCTGTATGCTCCTTTCAGTAGTGTGGGCTGAGTTTCAGGTTATATTCTGAGTCATTTACGTCATTCTCCACAAATCACCCACTGCTTTTATACACACACACACACACACAGAGAGTTTTTGGGGATGACATCATAAGGAGGAGAAGAAGAAGAAAGGGGGAAAAAAAAAAACTGGACTGGAATTACCAACGCTGGGTGACGTTCAGCAGCGTGTGTGGAGTTGCAGGAGAGAGAGAGAGAGCACACAATATGGAAACTATTTGACCACCTCTAATGTGCCAAGGACTGCTTTGTATGCACTCGCCCACCATACCAAATGTGGTACGTTTTGCTATAAAGTCAGCTCCATTCATTAGAGGGGCTGTACTCAGTGTTCTATTTGCACAGACTTTACAGCTAACATCCCAGAGATGATCTTCAAAGCTTTATGTATCTGAGTGAAGAGCATGCAGATACAGTATATTATCCGCTTGCTTGCTTACCCCAAGTTGAGGTCATTCTCTGTGTTGTCCAACCACAGACGGACAGCTACAGAGTTCCCTTCTCGACACTGTGTGAAGATGTCATCCATGGTTATGCTGTGGCTTGACTGTTTGCTCTTTCAATCTCTGTTGAGATCAGGAACATGTAGCCTGCAAAAAAAGTGTGTAAAAGTAAATATAAAAGGTTTGTACAAATGACTTTGCCATGCACTGTACATCTTTCATATCAGGGGACTGATATAAGCAGGTAAACAAACATCACTCACTGTCTTTTGAGCGTATAGGTTGACTTGTATTAGGTAGATATAATGTAAATGTGTGTATCCCATCAGCTGTGATTGTGTCTGAAACCTGGCTGTACTTTATATTTTGTCTTTTAAAGTTGACTCAACAATCCTTTTAATAGAAGACCAATCTTTAAGTCATTATACTCATTTACACTCATCTGCTGCACTAAAGAAACATAAACAGTCAGCCAGAGTCAATCCAAATTGAATTATGAAGTACTTTAAATACATTTCCCCCCATTGGCTCTATCCCTCCTGCTCCGTGGAAATCGGATGGGCTGGCCTATTGGATCACTGTGAAATCTATTGTTAAAAAGTCAAAAGTGAAGTTGGACATCCACAACAAAACTTCCCCCCAATCATATTGGAAACAAAGCTATTAAAACATACAAACACGTCTCAGAACTCTTACCAGCTGCGAATCGATCGATTTCTTGTCAGTTTCTTTTTTTCCCCCAGAAAGTCGGTCGTCTCCTCAGATTGTAGAGCAGCAGAGAATAGTCTCAGTCTGCGTCCGAGTCCACGCCCCGCTAACTCCTCCGGGTTGATGTGGGCTACTGGTGAGAGGAGCTCTGCTACTGGCAGCCTGATGTCCCGGGACAATGAACAGCAGCGCCTCCTGCTGGAGGCTATGCAGTGATGCTGCATACAGCGGCACAACTACACGTAGGGGGGTCAAAAAGGTCAGGTGAAGGGATGGAGGCACTTTATAAAAATTAGATATATTCATAATAATATATATATATATATTTTTTTTGAAAATTATTTTTATTCCTTTTTTTTTCCAAACATAGCATAACAAAACATAACACCTCAGCCATAATACAAAAAAAATAATAATTATATCTTACATTTAAAAGGTTTAATTGAAAACATTTTTATGTAGACGAATATTAAAAAAAAAAAAAAAAAATACATCTACAGGGCTTTTAGAAAGATGCCGAATAAAAGTATGGCTTTTCCTGAAAAATAAATTATGATTGTGAAGTAATCATTTTAAAAATGTTGGCGGGTCCAAAATTAATGTTTTTTTTTTTTATGTCCGTGGAAAATATCTGACGTTCGGTTCCCACTTCTAACAAGGCTTGTGAGCCAATAGTAAAACGACATAGGTATCACGTGTCTGGGTCGTCAGTTAGTGTGGAAAAAATGGATAAATGGCTGAGATTGACGGTAAGTGCCTGGCAACGACTTGTTGTGAAGTAAATGCAATGGAACGTGTGTGGGAGAATGTGACATCTAGTGGCTCAATATTATCAATAGCACCCTTAACATGTGATTTGGATATTTTGACTATTAGTAGCAAAGGCACAAGTGTTACTAATCACATTAAGACTTTGTTCTATTGAGTTTGGCTGTCATTCATTTGATCATTTACACCATGTGTATTCCCTACTATGACATGTCAAAATGTCTTCAGTGAATAAGGCCTGTGTGGACTGATCAGGAGTTTATACAGTTGAAAAATAAACTTGTCAGTTCCCTCTGGTAAACCAAAATTACTGTAAACATAACTTTCGTGGTTCTCATTGCTTATTGGCCAACATGTATACCGATACCAATATATCTGTCATGAGCTAATATCGGCCTATATATCAGCATGGCTCGCGACCCAGAATAGGATAAGCGATTACAGATAATGGGTGGATGTTAAAATATAATTAGTTTTATATCGTTGGTACAATTGATTGAACTATGGACTGACCATTTTATCCAAACTGGAACATCAGTGGCTTTAACGAACCTTGTTCCATACTTAGCCTAAAGAATTTCTTCTACCATCCTTAACTGTCACAGCTGTTGTTCACCGTTATACTGAAGAACGTCACTAACAAATGTGGTTGAGAAATGAAGCCACCGGGAATGATGTTTTAAGATCGCTTATCTTGGCTTTGCTCCTGGATTAGAGAGTACATAACGTGTTTAGTGCAAAGACAGGAAATTATGGGAGGAGAAAGAGAGGTGATGATATGCGACGAAGGTCATGAACTGGATTCACACTCCACAACAGTGAGAGCATGTGGCATACGCCCCAACCCACTGCTGCGTTAGGATATCCGGCAGCAGGAGGGCCTTTACATTTTTCAGTGGAACACTTAAATTAAAGAACATGACAAACATAATATATACCATGATTTTTATTATTGAAGATTATCTAATTTCTGCATTTACTGTGTCACCTTTCAAACAATTACCAGGACTGAATGTGTTCAGGGTGTCAGATTGATGCTGAAAGTCCAGACTGAAGTTCAAATATGATCAGGCCTCCAGAATCCAGGCTGCAGGCTGGAGATTGAACCTTGGTTTAGCTTTGAATGGTAATATCACTGCCATCACTAAAATCATTTTTCAACTGACATTGCACACACATACTACACTCATATACACCGTTACAACTTTTGCCTCTTATCACAAACATGTACAGATTTTAATGTCATGTTATTTCTGACACTTTGTAATACAGTCAGATATTACTATATAATATAAATAATTGATATTCTTATATATCATGAGTGACATGCTTGACCACCAGGCTTCTTAGCATAGGACTTATTTTCCTGGTAGATCACATGGCACTAAAGCAGCAATTTAAGATTATTTTCAAAATCAGTTAATGTTTTAAAAATGTAAAAAAAATTATGACAAGATCCGCACAAGTTACAGAGTCTTACGTGAGGTCGTCAAGTTGCTAATGTAAAGATTTTTTTAATTTGCAATATGAAAACAGAAAAGCATAAAAATGCTCACATTTGACTGTAGCCAGAAAAAGGTTATGACATATGTATAATAGTCGTTGAAAAGTATTTCATTTATGTAATCTATTCATCAACTTTTCTTTTTAGTAATATGGAGAATATCACATTTGGGACTTGCCAGTGATGAGTTACTCATCAGATGTGGGTGGTTTGTGGTGGGAGTCAGTTTGACTACCTGAGACACACCCGGACTGGCCTTCGTTACTGGCCTGACGGCGGACGAACCTCTGGGGATCTCTCCGGACCTGACAGGCTCTCAATGGATTTAGACACTGTAGGTGCAGCAACTGTTGACACAGGCACATCTGCTGATAAAGACTTTGGATTAGATGGCATAAACACAGGCGCTGAGAAGTCAGACTCAATTTGGGCACCAGCTATCGGTGGCAGAGGAAAGCCTGCCGTATAAGATGGTCCATCGCCAGCTTCATTAAGCACTGAGAGATTCGCCGTCACGACCGCAGGTGTGAGTGGTGCTGCGGCTGATAATTTGACTTCTGTGGCTGTTGTGGATTTGTCGAGCAGCTCAAATGGAATATCTAACCCTGCCGGCTTTAAGACTGAGCCGTGGGCCTGTGTTCCGACGTCGTCGATCGTCATTGAGGTAAAAGGTTGATCCAACGGTGAAAGTGCTTGTGGGGGTGGAGGTACGGTGATGGCGGTTAGAGATGCCGGTGATGCCGCCCCTATGGCGGGAGGCTCCACATGTGCAGCAGCAGCAGCAGCCGCGGCCTCTGCTGCCTTGGCATTTTCCGCAGCCTTGCTCTCCATCTCCTCCATCCGACGCTGCACCATCCGAGGCATCAGCTGCACGTAGGTGCTCATCAGGCGGTGGTTGGAGCGAATCAGCTTCCCGGCACAGCTGTCCACACAGCGCTCCTGGAAAAAGCAAATCGGAGGTGATGAGTGGATAACTACAGTAAGCACTTTGTAACAAAAATGCCAGGGACTTCTTGTAGAGAGCCTTCCCAGAACAGTGAGGCTGTTGTTATTGTAATATGTACATAGCTGTCACTAAATATAAATCCTACTCACTGTACATACAGTATATACACACATGTATATAATCATCCAGTCCATGTATATCCATGCAGCATTTATTAATTTGCACTATTTGTATTGTTACAACTTCGCTTTGCAGCTTATCAATGCTCATGCTTTTGGGGATATTATACACTGACATATATGCAGGGTCTGAAATTATTTTTTTTCCTCACATGCCACTGTGGCAGGTCACTGAACATTTCTACTAGCCACACAATTTTTTTGTCTGCCACTTCTGAAATCTATGTGGAACGCTTTAGAATTGTAAACACTAGGACTGTGTATTGGCAAGAATCTGGCGATACGATACGTATCATGATACAGGGGTTATGATTCAATATATCACGACATATTGCAGTACTGTGAGCAAGGCAATATATCGATTTTTTAAAATCTAATTTAGGAACACTGTCATAGTATAAAAAACACACCGCGACATGCATAAAATCTGAGTAAAGAAAATGTTTTATAAACTTTTTTATGCAATCAGAATAGTAGGATCTGCATTTGCATTTCTCTTTGCAAATAAAATTGACTGAGTTAATCTTTGCTTGTAAACTATTAATTAGAAATCAATACAGGGTTTTTGAGAATCGATACAGTATCACAAAACATAATATTGCAATACTCCATATTTTTTTATATTTTCTTACATCCCTAGTAAACACTGAGTCAGCGGTAACAGACAGTAGAAATATGGATCATGTAACCTTAATCACTGACTTTTTAATTTAGTAATTGCTTTGGAAAAATAATATCTTAATATAAGGAAAACCTGTCTGCCATGGTGGCAGGTGACCTGAAATTTGTACCTGTCACAGCCAACATTTAGCCTGTATTTGGCAGGTGTCAGGTGCTAATTTCAATCCCTGCATATATGAGAGTAATGTTGGTGGGTCTACATACTTTTGGCTATGCTCTGCAAGGTTTTATGTACAAAAACAAGCTGTTAATGAAAAGGAGATGGGTTATCGCTGATCTCCAGTACTTCTACCTCGTCCATGGTGAGGTTTCTGTAGTTGAAGTTGCTGCTGCATCGCTGGAAGCAGCTTTCAGTCATGCGGTTGTAAACCAGAAGGAAATCCCGCAGCTGCAAAGACACCAAAACAAACTCACTATCAAACTGTGCGATTGCAATTAAACCTCAATGTAGCTGACACACACAGCACACTAATGTGACTCACGTTTCTCAGTTGTCCCTCAGCCTCCATCATGATCCCGTGTTGAAGTGGACTACTGGATAAAGTAAGTACCGCCCGATCCTCAGCTGTCTCAGGTGAATAAAAACACAACTTCACAAGAGATCAGCTTGAAAGGATCACTAATCGCATTCAAACACGAGCTGATTCAGGGAGTTATTAAGATGGCATGACATTCACATGCGAGCCGCCATGTTTGTAACAAAGATCATCTACGTCCGGGGAAGACGCTTCTCTCGGGAATGTAAAACGGTTCCATTTCCGGTTTCCAAAACTTGTATTTTTTAGCGTTTCGTATGCGTTAAATGTTAGTTTTAGTTGTATAATGGTAGTGGCTGACTCTTCTATTTTCCCTAAAAGATACATACAAATATTAATATGTTTGGTTTTTGAGAAACCAAAACGCTTAGTCGTTTGACAGCTCGAAAAAAAAGTCTGGATATTTCGGCCGCAGTGTAGACTCTTGCAGCCAAGCAAAGATCGTATCCGGTACCTCAGTGTATTCATTTATTTATAAATTTTTCATTGTAATACTTTCCATATTCTTCTTTAATTCTTAGTAAAACAAATAGCTAGGAGTTGTTACCATGTCCCACACCTTCACCAAACACCAGTAAGATACGTGTCTTGTGCCATTAGCATGGTCTCAGAGGGCCGCCTTCTCTGCTGCTGTCCATTTTCCAAGCTAAATTAGTACAGTAATAGTTGGTAAAAGTTGCACACTGTAATTTTACGTTAAAACAACAATTATTTCGTTAGACCTCTCTTGCAGATATGACAAATAATGAGCAGAAGTAGTGTATAGCATTAACACCTGAAAGCAATATAACTTCCAAACAGATTTCATGATTTAATTCCTAAGCATGAGGTTTTGTTTTTTTTTTTTGCCATAAAAAATGGCCCTCATTTCCTGTTATCTCTTGTGCATATAGAATACTCCAAAACAATTCTTATAAATATAAACTGGAAAAACAAAGTTTGGAAACTTGTGTTTGGTCGATTATTTCTCTGTTGTTACAATGCTAATGGTCATTGTATTTTACATGGTTGGAAAGCCTGTTTATTTACCTTTGCAATGATGTCTAACTTGTAAGGATCATGCATTTGTGGGATGAGCAGCACAGCTGATTATGTGGGTAGCGCCCAAGAAAAATTTGCCATAATGCTCCGTCAATGGTAAACAGTATATTTTCCTGTTGGTATTGACTCTTGTTTTGAGTTGGTTGGTGGATTAGATGATTGAACTCTCTATCAGTAACAAGGAACAAACAAGACATATTGGCAATTTTACACTTTATTCATTTAATACACCGTCAGGAGCCTCAGTAGCGGTGGGAGATCCATACGCAGCCACAACAGCCTGGCACCTCCTCCTCATGCTGGTCACCAACCTGGTCACACGTTGCGGTGGGATGGCGTTCCATTCCTCAACCAGGATTCGTTGCAGGTCAGCCAACGAGGTTGTGTTGGTCACTCTAACACGTACAGCACGCCCAAGCTGTAGTGTTAGTGTTGAATTGGGTTGAGGTGTGGACTCTTGGCAGGCCGTTCCATTCTCTCTACTCCCACATTGTGGAGGTAGTCTGTGATAACCCTGGCTCTGTGGGGGCGAGCGTTGTCATCTTGGAGGATGAAGTTAGGTCCCAGATTGTGGAGATATGGGATCGTCACTGGCTGCAGAATCTCATCCCGATATCTCCCTGCATTGAGATGGCCTTCAATGATGACAAGCCTTGTTTTGCCAGTGAGGGAGATGCCGCCCCACACCATGACACTGCCCCCACCAAAATCTGTTACTCCATCGGTGCAACAGTCAGCATAGCGTTCTCCGCGTCGTCTCCATACTTTGAACATGACATTCCCCCACATGTTTAGGTTCCATTGTCTGTGTTGTCAACACCAATGCAAATGGGCCTGACAGTGAAGGGCAGTCATTGCAGGCTTCCTGGTAGCCTTATGAGAATACACTGTTTACCATTGGCAGAGCATTTTGGCAAATTTTTCTTGGGCGCTCCCCACATAATCAGCTGTGCTGCTCATCCCACAAATGCATGATCCTTACAAGTTTGACATCATTGCGAAGGTAAATAAACAGGCTTTCTAACGATGTAAAATACAATGCCAACACCTATTACTTTGGGCCACTGAGGAGACAAATGATTTGTCATATTTTATTCATGTCTTAATGCCTATTGCTGCTCTGCATGTGTCAAAATGGTTATAAGTATTGATTGTTTTGTTGATTTGTATGGCTACATGTACCGGATAGTGTATATTGTTGCTGTGTTATTGTGCTCCTTCCTGTTGCTCTGCATCATGGATGTGCTCTGCATGGCTTGGCCACTGTGTTAGGAATGCTTATTTTGTTGCTTTTGCTATCTTCATCTCAGATAAGTAGGCAATTAAGCAAAGTCTTATATGGAGACAAGAATGAACAGTTCTTTGTGGAAAAAGAAATACAGCTAAAATGTAGTTTTTCTGATCAGTTGCATAGCGTTGACATTAAATGAAAACCATGGATAATGATTCTTTTTAAGAGATCATTGTTATAAATATGAAAAGGATGATGCAGTTGAATGACATCCTCCTTTGCCAAATAGCCTTCATTGCTACAATATAATATAATTGTAGCTTGAGAACATGATGTTCTAGCTCAGTACATTAAGATATTCTCTCTGATCCACATCTAGACTTCTGAGAGAAAACAAAGAGCATTTCTACACAATAAAGGATAGGTTCACAATTTTCAAAGTCTGTATTCTTGCCGTATTCATTTCTGCTGTTCATACTGGACAGAAATCCCTCCCTAATGCACTTTCAATTAGGGCTGTCCTGAATATCATTGTTTGAAGCCGTTATATCACTGTCTTCAAAACCACCAGATTCCATTCACAAAAATAGTAATTTTACCTCACTTTATTTTTTGCAAAAAAACACTATAGTTACCCTTGCTGTTACTTTAGAATTAAGCAACAAAACCCCTATAGTTAGGTTTAGGAAAGAAATACATGAACGTTGTGAATGCGGAAAATGAACGAACAGCTGACTGTAATCTGTGTCTCTGTTTGACTGATTGACAGTCCTTCCTGTTGAGTGACAGCAGCTGCTCTCCTGGCAGACTCCTTCTCATTAACACAGATTGGTCTCAGATGGGTTGGACAAGGTTTTAAAAGCGAGACACACCCAGTTCCTCTGTTCTTCCTCTCACTTTGTGTTTGCGTCAGACGCGCGTCTCATGCGGGCAGTGTGTCCACTCTAACCTGTTAACATGGACGCCGAAATAAAAAACAACACGCGACGCTGCCGTTACGCGAGCATGAAGCGGGCAGTGTTTCCACGGCTTCGGTCAGAATTAACCAAACTACAGGTGTGAAAGCACCCTTTTAGTTTGCCCACGTTTTGAGGCAGCTGTGGACACACTGCCCGCTTCAGGCTCGCGTGACGGCAGCGTCGCGTGTTGTTTTTTTATTTCGGCATCCATGTTAACAGGTTAGAGTGGACACACTGCCCGCATGAGACGCGCGTCAGACGCGCGTCTATTTTATAGAATAGAAGGGTCGCCTATTTTACACGCGAGCCTCTCGCGTCTCAGCTGCGTGTCCCAGCAGCAACAGACAGTGAAGGTGATCTATTGACAGTATATGGACATCATATCAGCTACATAATACAGTTTACATGTCTAGACATCTGTAGAATATGTCACAGACAGTGAAAAGGATCTAGTGACTGTATATTAACATCATACCAGCAAGACTTTACTACAGTTTACATGTCTGGACATCTGTAGAATATGTCACAGACAGTGAAGGTGATCTATTGACTGTATATGAACATCATACCAGCAAGATTACTATAGTTTCCATGTCTAGACATCTGTAGAATATGTCACGGACAGTGAAAGATCTAGTGACTGTATATTAACTTCATACCAGCAAGACTTTACTACAGTTTCGAGGTTTATCTGTAGAATATGTTACGGAGATGAAAAAAAAGTTAAGTTAAGTAAACTTGTTTTTAAATCAACACTTCCTGCTTTCATTTCAAAATAAAAACCCTCAGGCGTTTTTTCTATAGTCAGAATCCCTTCATTTGTTAACACGAGGCTTTTATTCTGAAATATGAGCAGTCAATGCTGTGAAAACACTCAGTCACTTTGGGAGCTCAAAAAATTGATAACGTTTGGGGTTTAAATCAACACTTCCTGCTTTCATTTCGAAATAAAAGCCCTAAAGTGGGTTTTCTTTGCACAGAATTCCTTCATTTGTTAACACGAGGCTTTTATTCTGAAATATGTGCCGGACAGTGATGTGGAACAAGCAATGACTTGGAAAGCATCATAAATGAATACAGTACTGAGTTTTAATTGTGGATTATTACTATTATTTACTAATTACCACACGTTTCTGAACCTTTCTCTGTCTAAAATAAATATAAATTATATTTATCATGAAGTTAAATGGCCATTAAAAGGCAAACTCTATGTAGAAAGAAAGGGCTGTCAGCAGCAGCAAAAACACAGCTGACAGGTAGCAGACACGCTCCCGACAGGCAGCTAACTCGCGTCTAGTGTGAACACCCTAGGTGTGCATCACGCGGCCACGACGCGACGCTGCCGTCAGGCGAGCCTGAAGCGGGCAGTGTGCCCCAGGCTTAGTGGGCATCCATGGTGGGTGTCTTTTACAGTCCCCTCTAGTTATTATAACCTTGAAAAACACATAAGGTAGTCAATAGGTCACTGATAATGATGAGATTTGCTAAGGGCCTTTTCACAAACTAACAGTTGTGAAAGTTGTGAGCGGTTGTCCAAGACACATGAGAGGTGATTTGATGAATATATTCAGAAATGAGGAAGCTGTTAAATTACAACCTGACATGCGCATAATTACCAATAAATGTCAAAAATGTAACCTTCACCCTGCAGAACATCCCCATTATGTTGCCTAACAGATCTTTAGTCTCAGGGAATTAGCAAATCCTGACTGGTACTGACCCTGATTCCTGGTAAAATGATTTGCACATACCGGCAAAGTTTTAGGAACGTTTCTGGGCACAGCACCAGCGAAGTTAAACTCTATGCACTGGGTCTTAAGAGTCTCCGCAGTGGGAAGATTGTGCAAGCATCTGTGTGGTGTATTGCAGCCAACAACAGAACAAGCAGGGTTTTTAGCTCCTTTCTGCATGTTCGAGGTAACACAAATGTTACCGACCTCACCAGCTTAAGGAAGTGCTGATCAGCGTTTTTTCAGACCCTTTTTCCGAGAGATTGAGCAGGTGAAATAGAGAGAGGATGGTCTTTTATGATACTATAGTGGCCTGTAGACACATTGGGGACAGATATTGATGTTTAAAAGACATGGAAAAATGCATTTTGCATAATAAGTGACCTTTAATGTTTCTCCAAAGTATTTTACAGATTAATATGCACTGCATATTGGATTTGAACATTTTCTGGTCTAAATAAACCAGGGTTATCTTTTTTTTTTTTTTTTTTTGGAATAAATCATTATTCATATCATTCAAAGAGAATATATGAGAATAACCATGACATCTGTCTCCGTAGCAAAAGCAGTAGCACATGGCATTTAAGACCTGAAAGTAATAATGTAACTTCCAAGCAGATTTTTTTTGGATTTAATGCGCTAAGCATAAGGCTTTTATGTCACAGAAAAATTACTTTCCATATCAATCCTGAACACAATCATTGCCTAACCTGCCCAAGTAATTTAGATTCCCTGAACTTAATCTTACTGTAAGTGGCAGATCAGAAAATTCCCATGACTCAATGTTAGTCATTTTGGTGTAATCTGACTGTTATAATTATTATATCCCTCTTGGGATTTTTATTGAGTGAGTCATCTCTTGTGCCATCCAGATCAACTTCATTGCATTAACATTTAATGAAAACCACGGATAACAATTAATTAAGAGATCATTGTTATAAAGAAGAAAAGGATGATCTCCATTTATCCAAATTATAGTTGAACGATTTCCTCCTTTGCCAACCAGCCTTTATTGCCACACAATATAATATAATTGTAGCTTGAGCGCATGATGGTCTAGCTTGGCTATTAGAATATTCTCTCTGATCTACATCTCGGCTGTGAGGGAAGACTACGAGCATTTTTACACATTAAAAGGATAGATCACAATTTTTCAAGTCTGTGCTTGCTGTTTTTATTTCTGCTGTTCATACTGGACAGAAATCCCTTTGTAATTCTAGAGCCATATTGTATTATTTACAGTTTTTTCGCATTTGATTATCATTTAAAGAGTACATTGTGTTATGCCATCAAAAATGTTTGACATATATTAGAATTTAGGTCAGTTAGTCATGTAATAGAATGGGCTTTGATCTATATAGATTCAATGATGTGTGTTTTGCCCTGTTAAGATGTGCTCCTCTTGTCGTCCTGCTATTGGACAATGTGGGCGTGTCCCTTTAAGTATGGTTAATGCTAGTTAGGTTTCAGTGGCACAGGATGGGGAGCAACACTTTTTCTGACCACACAGATCACAGATGGTAAACCACAGATTCAGTTATTTTCCAGCGGATTTGGTCCGTTTTTGATAGTCCAAAATTTGTCATGTGGGTATATTTTTGTTTGTTTTAATTTTCGTGGAATAAATATATATATATATATAATAAATATGAGCACCTGACAATTGTTTTAAGAGGGACTTGAAAAATTGTCAGCTTACCCTTTAAGATGTCACTTTCAATTTACCCATGATACCTTAGTATCATTTCTGTATAACTCCTTCCTGACATACGCTTAGTTTTTGTGAAGAGGGGAGAAAACACTGACAATGATTTCACTCCACCATCCGCCAATGCAAGAAAGAAACTTTAAAACTTTGGTTTTCTGTGTGGGACGGATGCAAAAGTTGTCCTTTTTTTTATTATGTCACCCAAAGTAAAGGAAATATCATGTGCATTGACTGGGATACAGAGTAAAATGTGATGTAGAGACTGATGCAGTGTGTAAGGATTCTTGGTGATGGTGTCAATCACTTATGGTACTTTATACCTATGTTTCAAAATCTAGCTGATATTAATTTACTCATTATAAAAATGCTACTAATTAGTGCTGGTAGTGTCCCTATGGAAACACAAGGCAAATATTTCCAGGCCTCTTTTCATACCAAGATTTGACAGTTACTAATAGTGCCTTGTTATTGGTTAGTGCCTTTATGTCAGCAATAGTTGAGGCCAAAAAATAATCCATAGAGGGGAAGGAGGCCACGGTCAGCTATTGAAAAGCTGACAACAAACAGTTAGTGTGCTGCAGACCTCTGACTGCTGAGTTCACCTCAGAGCTCAGCTCCCTCAGCAGATAGCGGGGCAGTAAATTATCCTTCCCAAGTGGGGATTATAGAGAGGGAAATAATCATTTAAGCAGATGGAGCATCAGCTCATAAATGCAATAGATTATAAAGTGACCATTATCGTAACTTTGACGTGGAAAATCTTCTGTGGGGGACATTTACATAACAATATGCCCACAGGACATAATCTATATCCCACTTATAGGTTTCCACTTTTTGCTTTCTTACCTTTAATTTTATCTTAAGTGAGTGAAAAGTGGATTTGCCCTACTACTTAGGCAAGTACCTAGGCGGCTGTAGCTCAGTGGGTAGAGTGCGTTGTCCTTTAACCACAAGGTTGGTGGTTTGATCCCTCGGTTAAGACTTTGTGTGTCGAAGTGTCCTTGAGTGAGGCTCCCCCGGCGCTTGCAGCAGCCCACTGCTCCTAAAAATACTTAAATGGGTTAAATGCAGAGGTCAAATTTCATGTATGTACTATGACAAATAAAGGTTTCTTCTTCTTCTCCTTTATTCAAGAAAGTATCGAGGCTTGGCCATCGCCTACAGCATGGAAAAAAATATTTTTTTTCCCCCTTCACACCTTTCAATGAGACATCAGAAAAAGTGAAAGATCTTCCGTGTCCTGTGATGATTTGATGTTTTCCTCGTCTTTCGCAACAAATTAAAAATTTCCACGTGGCCCCTGACCTCTAAATGTCACACAGTTTCCTTTTCTCTTTATATCCTCTACGTTTATCACATCCTCTGCACAGAAAGGTGCACTTTTTGTTGCTCAATGTGGAGAGTTTGTTCACATCAAAGAGGAAAATTGCGCAAAGCTTGACTATTGAAGGTGACTCTTTTATTTTTTTGTTCTGAACAGTTTGAGTCTTAACATGGCGTCTGCCTAATGTTGTTGGTCAATGTCATGGCTAAAGCTGCTGATAAAATGATCTGTGCTGCTCTGAATGGCCTCTACCTCTGACAGCTGTGTGCATACACTCCCATTACAATCTTTTCTTTCCTCACTCTCTTGCTCTCCTTTCCACTCTCTACTTTGCCCGTCCTCCCTCCTCCTTATACCCTCCCAACCCTCCCTCTCCATGTTCATGCCCCTTTCTCTTTCCATCTCCTCCGCCTCTTGGGCTATCTGCTGACTGTTCAGGTAGATGCTGCTGTGTGAAACCATGGTGCTGGTGTCCCTGGAAGGAAGGTGAGCGTCCATGTCTGCCTCCACCTCCAGGAAAGCATTCACAGGGGGTGTGAGGTGGACCGGCAGTTCATCTTGAAGTTTGTTTCGTCCCTGAGCGGGGCCCTGCTGATGGCGATTCTTCTTCATGCGCTTCTTTGCCATCTTTAGATCCAAAGAGGCGTAATTCAGGTCAGGCTCTAAAGACTGATTTCAGAGAACAGAGACAACATGGGTTAGTACAAAAGTTGCAGCACTACACATCGGTTTAAATGAAATCCTGTGGCTGTAGTTTCTCGTGTATTTCTGTAAGTCTAGTTTATTTTTAGAACATGATGTGCGTAACTTTGTTTATTGGTTCACAGTTTTGTTTGACCACAATTTCAAAAGTGTCAGCTGCCTTCCGTTTTGAAAGCAAATCTCTCTGCATTCTGCATGTGTATTTTTATACCTAATGTGTGCCATCATATTTAGTTTTTCCGTGTGAATGTAACAACAAATATAGTATAATACCAGCACTAACAAATTATAGTCACGCAATTGGTTTAGAATATGATTATACATTGTAAACAACTCACAAACCCAGTTTTGCTTTAGCATGTTATATTCGCAACATTTCATCCTCCCATATGGGAGATGCAAAGCTTTAGAAAGGTTTAACAATTTCATTATCCTCGCATGCATATTACACAAAAAAGCATATGCAAGACTGGTATAATCGGTGAAAATGAATAACATCAAGCAGGTGAAAAATTAACCCGTCACCACAGCACACAGAAGCATGCTAGAATTGTTTTTTTTTTTTCACTGCGTAGGGCTGGGCGATATAGCCAAAATCTTCTATCATGAGATAAGTGATTTCATATCTCGATAACGATATATATCACGATATAGCATGTCTTCTGGTAATAAATATATGAAATAACCACATGTAAAGTCTATTTTTTATACTCCTGTGTGAATTCAATACTTGACAAATGAAAAGTATTTCTCATTTTAAGAATTTGTATGCAAAATGAACAGTTTTAAGTGAAATTATAGAGAAAATGGAATAAAAAAACAGCCTATAGAAAAATATATACGACAGACGTTTTTATATCTTTTTGACAATATCTGTTATATTGCTGTCAGTCCCTGCACAGGCTATCAAAAGTATGCTAAAATAATACATTATACAGTACGTAACAACATCAGACAGTAGTCTGAACATACAGTCACAGTAATTACCTTCATACGATCTCTCGCGTGTTGCATGGTCATCATCTCATAGCAAACCTCCACAGAATCTTGAGTAAAGCACATTATTTGGTTATTTGTGTTACACACATAAATCACAAATGAGGAAAGAATCTAGATTTTTAAAGGTTCATATACAACTAAATTACAACAATTGCTTGTTTTTTTAATTTAAAGGAATTGAAACAGTGGATGAAAAGTAAATACAGTTATCTTAATGCAGTTATTTATGCATGTGTCTAAAGTGTAACCTGCATAGAATTGATCTAAATTAACTTAAAAAAAAAAGTATTGTTTAAATACACACGGTTTTTAAAATGTAGCCACGTGGCATACGCAAAAATATACTGTCTACAAATACAGAAAAAGGAAACAATTATACATATTATAAAGAATTGTGTAGACAAACCATGTGTGCATAAATAATTTTGTGTTCGACTGGCATTCCAGGAAGAAGGCAATGATTTCTTGTAATTTTTTTAAAAAGGTGACAATGCCCTCACCTCTTCTGTCTGAGCTGATGTTGCCGTAGATTGGATTTTCCTGTTGCTCATGATGATTGTGGGGATTTTCCTGCTGCTCTTCATGATTAAGGTTTTGAAAATAATGCCCTTCTTCCTGTGACGGGCTTCTACAAGGTATGAAGGAACAATTTCACAGTTAATTTCTATAATAAGATGTCATTTGTAGATTACAAAAAAAACAATATTGGAATACACTTATTACAAGATGTATTGGACAATAATAATAATGGGCTGACCTAACTCATGTTTAAGCCTTGTTAAAAGAAAAGAAAAAGCATACCTTTCTCCTGTATAAATGTGCGTGCAGCAGCACTCGTCTGTGTCTGTATGAACAACATATTTATATATTTATATAATGCATTGTTCTCGTAAAAGCTAAGAGGTGTATAATCGGCCATATTTAAGGAAACAAAAAAAATAAACGTAACCATACCTCTGCACAAAGTGGCTCTTCGCCTGATGCAGAAGATGACATTGAGACACAAAGAGATGAACAAGGCCAGAGATAACAGCGCCAGACCGACCACTGCGACGTTTTCTAAAAGACAAACAGACTATTAACACCTCAAATTGTTCAACTTCAGAAAGTGAGTCTTCCAAGTCAGTGTCTAGGATTAATCAGACTTTTTGATCAGCTATCGCTGTTTGGAATTTCCCTCTGTACGTCTCAATAACAAGCAGAAAAGATGAAACATTTTTAAAATGCGTCATCACTTTAGTGTTAGTGAGAAATAAAGATGTAGTCAAATGCTTCAACAAGACTGGACAATTCCAATCTCTGACCTTTTAGGATGGAAAACTGAAGAAAAAACAAAGTATAGCCATTATTGAACGTTATTAATTCTAAATGTATTAGTGTATACGATAAGTATTTATGTGCTACTGCATATGGAACATCTGAAGATGGCTTTACAAAACATAGTTTAGAGCCTAAATGGTGATTTCTTAAAAAAAAAGAAAAATGATTAACGGAAATACTTACTATACCAATTAAAGCTAAACAAAAATAACACATTTCACAGGAAATTCAAGCTTTCTGCTGTAACAGCTTTATTATAATTTTATCTTAATTTCTCTGTAACTAAAATACATTTTGTTAAAAAGCGTCACAAGTGTTTCTGAAGCCAAATGTGCTGCACATGTATGATCACTGTACGTCATCAACAAAACGTGGTTATGTGTAGATACTAAACCACAAAAACAGAACAATATACTATAAGTTCTGATTATCAACTCATTGTTTTGTTTCACCTTTTGACACACGCTTTAGAAATTTAACTTTTCCTGTTTTGTTTTTTTTAGTAAAAGTGATATTTTGCAGAATTATACCAAGGGATACAATATTAAAACAGATAATGTAGCAATAATAAGTTTGTACATCTAAATCCAACTTTAAAAGATCCTACCTGTCATATTCCAGCAGTCTACGAACAAAACGGGTTGTCTGTTTGACACGATTGCTCTCCAGCTACAGCAGGGCATCACTGTGTTTAGTCAGTGAGGTGAGCTACACTGTAGTCTATTTTTACTTTACCTCTCTTGTCACAGTGCTTTGAAAACTGCTCTTCAGTTACAAACAGGAAGCAATGTAACCTCATTCTGAGGCACCCAGTCTCGGTCCCATTTTGAGGGTACAAAACAATCTCAAATAATACACTATATTGTTATGTAAAGATGACAATAGTTCATGAATATCTGTTAGCAACCTCAGTTTTATCTATTGTTTGTAATATAATGTAACACACAAACAAACATGCAAAAAAAAACAACAGCTGTATCAGTTAAGAATTTCAAAATATTTTAGAAATTCAACAAAATTCAACCCCTAATGAACTTAACTTACTGAACCTGATTCCGAACTTAACCCTAAAATAAATAGTTACAGTTGTGGTGACCGTCCTCCACAGTATCTCTCCACAGTGCCATGAATAACAAACACGTATAGATTTGGTTTTGGAGCACAATTTAGCTTTATACATTATGGGGGTTGTATGTGGGCTTCAGACACGGGGGCTTCAGAGCTACGTATATCAAGAATGTATATCGTGCATACACACAGTACATTGTGGTATTGCTACTGTGGTCGGAAAATCAGAAGGAAAAAAAAATGCAGTCTTGAAAGGTTTCTCAGTAAAGCTAAATGCACACACATGTCTGCGGAAAAAAAAAAAAGTTACTGAGAAACCAAATCAAGCAGGGTCCACTTAGTTTGGTCTGAAAACTACATTTCCAAAGTAAATTATCAAACAAATAATCAACACAGGAATACAAAATGATGTATAAAACTAGTATATACTCAAAAATATGTTAACATTTCCAACAGCCACTTCCTATGTGTGTGTGATGGCATCCAGTGGTTGTTAAGTGTTAGCCATTTAGCCCATGTGGTTTGTGGTTTAAGCCCCACTTTGTAAACTCAAGTGTCACTCTGTGGTACATGTGGACAACAGTGGTCTTTGATATAAAGCTGGCGGTCATTTGCAGCATCCACACTAAACGGCTACCTACAATAAAAGCAAGTCATTGGCCTTCTGGGAAAGAAATCCTAAATCACAGCTTTAACAGATAAAAAGACAGATTAAGGAAGGAAATCCGCCGAAACAGTTTTGTTTCTATGCAAATTCAATGTTTATTTACTGCCGCGTACAAGATATAATAGCTGGGACTTTATTAGAAAGACACAGCGGATATATAATATAATGCAAGAATGTCATAAAAGAAAAAGTAAATAACACAAGTGTGCAGTAACTGCACCATGCTCAATTCAGAGTCAAGTTAAATCAGCTTTTATTGTCAAATGTTAGAAACATAATGGTGAAATTGAATACATTTAATATACAAAAATAAAACCATTTTATATACAATAGCACAGAACCCACACTAGATATACACACACATTTGCACAATTGCCTGCAACTGTTTCGTAACTGCAGTTTGAAACTGACCACAACTGCAAGTAGAACACTTTGTAATGCTGCATCTAGCTAAGATAGGATGCAGTTTATAGCTCCACAAGTACTGAATGCAATTCATCAACTGTCATTGTGGCAATATATTAGGCTTTACATATTAATAATAATCTGTTTCGTATCTTTAAGTTCCATCACTGAGTTACACCTTGAAGTGGGGAATTGCTGTGTTGAAATCTCACGGTGTGTTACAGCTGTGTACTTGACTGGAGGAGGAGGGGGTTTGAACGGAGGCGGTAGATCCATCCTACAGAGAGAGAGAGAGCATAAATATTGACTGGCGGCATTGCTAGAAAGTTATCTGCAGATCATGTGCATCTATTGGAAAAAATAGGAGATATGAGGTTCAGCCAGTGCATGACCCTGAATAAGTGGTGTAGAGGATAGTTGCATGGATGGATAATGAGAGCTTTACCTCTCCTTCATAGTTTGTCTCATGTAGAGGAAGCCAGCCAAGGCGATCAATACCACGATTGGAACGATGATTAACAACAGATGACTCCGTTCACCACCTGAGGAGCAAAATTCAGATCGGGGGAAAAGTGTAATTTTGGAGGACAGCGACAGCTAAAGATATTGATCAGCTTGCTCTGGTGAACACCCTGCAGACTCCCAACTCATATTGATAATAAATGTAAAGCTACAAAAGCGTTTTGCCTTGAGGCAGAAAAAGTGTCTTTGCCATCCTCCCCCTCAGCTGGTCGCACTCAGAAGTTGACACTCCCTTTTTAACAAGATTTCTACCTTGAAAAGGCATCCAGCCTGAGGCTGAGAGAACTGGAATCGCCTCCACATGTGATGAAGATGCAGATGGTGAAGGCATAGAAGCTGTGGGCTGTTATATTCATCTGCAGCTTTTCTGAAGGGGGTCTTTCCTGTTGAGCATTTAGCTCTGTTGTCTGTAGTTATTTGCTGCTTTTAAACCTTTTTTTTATTGTTTACTTTCCAGCAGTGCTGCTGCTCGCCTCACCTCGATAGCCACAAACAAAGCTAACCACACTGTTGGCAGGCAGGTCCCCAGAGCAAATAATGTGCCCAAAAACATCTGAGAGTATCACTAAAAAGCCGATTTCAGGCAAACAAAGGGATGTTGGATGATTCAGGGTCGCAGACAAAGACTGGAAATGCATAATATAACGCATTGCGGAGCATATATATTTATTTTTCTCCCTAAACTGTATTTTATGGTAGATAATGGTCACAGATTCTATCCTTGAAATGTTCCAGTCATGGGACAGAAATGGAGCAAAACAAGTATTTGCCAACATGGATCAATATGAAGTAATTATTACCTTCATCCTCAGTGACTATCGTTGTACTTCCCGTGCTCAGAGTTGCAACAGGATTGCCTCCCGTGGACTCATTCCTTGTCTCCGGTGTTGATCTGAACACCTTATTACCATAACTTAATGTTGTGGACAGATTGCTGGATGTGTTTACATTGGGAGTCGGGTTTATCTCCTGGTCAGTGGAGTGGTTAAAGCGATCGGGCTCCGTGTGTGTGCCAGGGGGTGACGTGAAACTGATATGTGTAGAATTTGTTAAAGAGGCCATGTGCTCTCCAGCTGTGACATTTCTGGCATTTGGATTATCATGCGTTACATCGGTGTCCATATTCGTGGTCCAAGTTGGTGATGTGGTAAGGTCGCTGTCTGCTAGCTCGATCAAACCCGCCTCAGTTACATTAGACTGCGCCGGTACTGTCACAAGATCTGAAAGTAGCAAAAAACAGGAAACTCCACAATAAATATGCTGTCAGCAACAATGTACTGTACTGTTTTGATGCTGCCACTGCATCAAAAACATATTTTCTTTTTGGAGCTCCACAGCTCTCACTTGTTAGAAAAAGAGATACCTGACCTGGAAAACTGCACATGGATTACAAAAACTGTAGCCTCTCCGTCACATAGGAATCTGTACATGTTAGTGGCATTCAATGTGTCGGGAAATACGCTTAATCGCTGTCTTGCCAAGAGTTAAAGCTACTCTATACAATATCCAGAGCATTAATATAGCATCAAACCACTATTTGCTTTGTAAAGATATCCTGGAGTAATTTCTACCTGAGCAGAGAATGAAGTCACACTCCCGCTGTGTGTGTTGTAATCTGAGCTTCTCCATGCTTTGACATAGCCGAAACGACTGCTGCACTGCTCTCATATGGTGGTTACAGCTGATAACGCCATCCCGAACAACATTGTTGTGAAACCAACAAGTTGTGGTTTCTACAGAGAGTTACGTGCTTGAACTATTTCTTATTTCTTCACCAGGTGCATTGACTTCCTGCGAGTCTCTGCTGGTTGCCTGGCAACTGCTCACGGCTAAGAAATAGTCCGGCACATAACCAAACAAGAAAACAGCGAGTTGTCGATGTTACGGCTTTGGTATTTGTGTGCCATTTCCTGAAATGTTGAACTATTCCTTTTAACAAGCTTCACATTAGAAAGTTGAATGTAGAACCAAGTAATACACTACAAAACTTTATAATACCCAGGACACAATGAGTTATCATTAAAACATGGAACAAGTTGGCATTTATGAGGACGCTCTGTGCATAATCAATAGGTAAAATAAGGCTCATTCAAGACTGTGAAACCATGGGCACAGATTCCTCAGGCAAATGTGTGGGCATGAATTGCAAATTAACCAGTAGGGTGTATTTGTCTTCTTAACTAATAGGTACATTTAATCCGTAACTGATTGTTTTCTACCCTGCATATACCCGTACATACTGTACACCAGGACAGATCCATCATTAATCTCAGCTCACATCCCCTATGAGCATATTAAATGCAATCCAATGCTGCAATGCAATGTGTTCTAATACAACACGTTTCAAGCAGCTTATTTCAGTGCTTTTCTAACCTTCATTAATTGGGCTGTACTACTCCAATCTGTCCAACAGATTGTGCTCTCACCCCATGTCACGATTCATGTTGAGACTCTGCTGAGTGTGATTGTTCTTGTGGTTTGAAAGTAGACAGAAGAGAAGAGCAGGAAGTGAGACTTCTGACGTCTATGTGGCTTCTGCTTTGAAATTCTCGTGAGAAACATGTACGCAGGAAGAGAAAATACACAGCCGGGGATTAAATTTCCTGCTTAAGCACAGCCCATTCACAGCAGCCACATCACCAGTGGGGGCAGACAACAGGCAGTCTGGTTGTTTAGCACAATTTAAAACTGTGCATACTGTTTTAGTTAAGCTTGGCTCAGTATTCACCCGAATCCCACGGGGCAATTGATTTGCAGCAAATAATTACGAGTTTCACTGTTAAAGTTTTGTAGTACCCAATTTATTCAGCCACTGGTGCGTTCTCATAACATGGCTGGCAGCTTCAAAATCCTTTGAATCTCTCGCTTTCCTTTCAGCTAATTAAAAATTTAAATTGAGTGAGCTCCAGTATAATAACAAAAGTCAAGTATCAGCTCTTTGGTCCAGTGCAGTTTATTAAGTCACTCAGTCTCTCGGGCCCTCTACTAGATTGTTAATCCAGCCCTGAGGAAATGCTGAAATTGAGTGCCACACAAAGAGAGAAATAGCAGCAGAGAAATGGAAAGGCTCACCTGTCCTTAAGCTTGTGGTTGCTGTTAGCACCGTGACGACAAACTCTTTATGCAGACTTTTGTTTCCCGTGTTGACAGTCAGTGTATAAACCCCTGTGTGAGCATCAGTCACACACCAGAGCGCCAGAGATTCATTCTCTGACACCAGCGTCTTGTTCTAGGGCAAAACAAGATTACGTAGCATATAAATACCTTTTCATTTTGAGAAGATTTCTTTTTGTTTTGTAGGTTTTTGATGTCGGAAGGTAATCGACTCATCCTGATGTTGGATGAATGAAATGAAATTCGTTCAATCTCAGTTACCTTGGCCCACTTGTACGTTGCATCAGGGAACGCTCGGCAGCGAATGGTCACATTTTCTCCCGTGTGGACCTCGACAACGCCGTCCGCGTCACACATTATTTTAACATCATCTAACAGAGAGAAAATGTGAGATTAATTTTGGATTGACAACACAATGACGCTTATGTAAAAAAACATCTGAATGCAGCAAACGACTGCTTTCCGTAAAAGATTACTGTTAGACGCAATACACATGAACAGCACCTCCTGTAATTGTCCTCTGCCTCTATTTAGTTCATAACACCCCTTCAGCTTGCTTACAGCTGAAAAGAAGGTAAGGGTGTCATTGGACAAGTGACTGATGGGGGTGGGGGGGGGGGAATACATACATTTGCTAAGAAGTAAATAACTGCTGAGATTGGCAGAGGAGCGGAGCTCTGATGCAATCAGGAGCAACATGAAATATATGCATTGGACAATAAGATGGAAAGTTACTGCACATCTCTATCCAAATATGAAATCCTGTGAAAACTGCAGGACGTATAGGTGTGGCTTCGTCTTACCTTTGATCTGTAGCTCTGTTTCTCTCCTGATGGACCCCAGAGGAAAAGTTGAAAAGTCACAACCATAGACACCACTGTCCTGTTTAGTTACCCCATAAAGGTGTAGATGCGAACCCATCGTATTGTTCTCAATCAGATAAGTCAGCATTGTGACGTTAGGCCAAAACAGATGGATTCCATAAATTTGGTCGAACAGAGCCAGCTTTGTTTTTTTGTTCTTGCTCCATCCAATGCTGGCGATCTTGAGGTCGGTACTGTTTTTTACAGTGCAGGTTAAGGTAACGTTCTGGCCCTCTACCGCCTCCATCTTTTCATTATGGAACACCTCGACTTCCCGGAGCCCTGTCAAGCACATCAGATAGCATTGGAAGCAAGAATAGTGAGGAGACAAAAATCACTCGCACTTTGAAGTCGATATTACAGACTGCAATCCGCCGGGATGCAGGCAGATGCAATCACAGCATTATACCGAGGCAGCTTGTCACACCAGAAGCCAATACACATTTCAAACCCATGGTGAATATTCCATCGCTACATGAGCCACGGCACATGTGGTCCAGGATTACCTTGTATAATAGAGGCAAGGAGCAGGAGAGAGAAGGCCGTTCCCAGGGCACCTCCAGCCATGTTTGAGCTCCCCAAACTCATTACGATCAATCAAGCTGAATCCATTGAGGGACTCAGCAAAAGACAGACAGAGCAGACTGTCGGCTGAGGTTAGAGAGTGGGGTAGACACTGTGAAACAGAGAACAGGAAGACCTTTTCTCACAGGAAGCCACACAGAGCAAGTTGTATGTGTCAGCGCTGTTAGCTTTTGTGGTGAAAACCTCCAGTGCAAAGCAGGTACTCTCACTAGATGCAAATCGCTGCAGTGCTTATTTATTCTTTTAGTCGGGAATAACTAACAGTATGCAGATAATTAACTCATTTGATTTTCCGATTACATCACTGATGATCTAAATCATCCAGGAAGAAACATACCAAGGGAGCACAAAAACACACGCAAGACTGAGAAATGAATCAATGTTCTATTGAATAAACTTCTCTTTTATTAATTAATTCCAAACATGCTCAGGTTGAACATTAAAGTTAAATGAAGTTATTTGTATAATGAATACACTTAACCCTCAAATAAAAATAGATTCTTGCAGGCACATCCCAAACACATGAAGACACAAACTGTACACACACCTGTCACGGTTTTGTATATATGATGAGCATGTACATATATTTTAGCTCCATCTGTTGGTCCACTGGTGAACACAAGGGGTGGGTGACCGCTCCCCTTGGTGCCCCCATGTTTGAACAAACTGCAGAAAAATGCCTTCTTTGATGCCCCTATGGTAGATAAAACATGATAACGTGCCCTCCAGGGCGCCCTTCCAGTAGAGAAAAACGTGATGCAGTGCCCTATAGGGTGCCCTTCTAGTAGAGAAGATGTGATGCAGTGCCCTATAGGGTGCCCTTCCAGTAGAGAAGATGTGATGCAGTGCCCTATAGGGTGTCCTTCCAGTAGAGAAGATGTGATGCAGTGCCCTATAAGGTGCCCTTCCAGTAGAGAAAACATGCAGTGCCATTCCAGTAGAGAAAATGTGATGCAGTGCTCCAGTGAAGAAAACATGATAAAGTGTCCTCTAGGGTGCCCTTCCAATAGAGAAAACATGATGCAGTACCCTCCAGGGCGCCCTTCCAGTGAAGAAAACATTATACAGTGCCCTCTAGGGTGCCCTTCCAGTAGTGAAAACATGATGCAGTACCCTCCAGGGCGCCCTTCCAGTAGAGAAAACGTGATGCAGTACTCCAGTGAAGAAAACATGATAAAATGCCCTCTAGGGTGCCCTTCCAGTTAAGAAAACGTGATGTAGTGCTCTCTAGGGTGCCCTTCCAGTAGTGAAAACATGATGTAGTGTCCTCTAGGGTGCCCTTCCAGTAGAGAAAATGTGATGCAGTGCCCTTCCAGTAGTGAAAACATGATGTAGTGCCCTCTAGGGTGCCCTTCCAGTAGAGAAAACATGATGCAGTGCCCTCTAGGTGGCCCTTCCAGTGGAGAAAATGTGATGCAGTGCCCTCTAGTGTGCCCTTACAGTAACGAAAACGTGATGCAGTGCCCTCTATAGGTGGCCCTTACAGTGGCGAAAACGTGATGCAGTGCCCTCTAGGGTGGCCTTAAAATGGAGAAAACATAATGCAGTGCCATATAGGCTGCCCTACATGCTAGAAAACTTTTTGCGCACTGTTGCTCCACCGCATTCAACTGGTGCCCTTTTTTTTTTTTTTGCCCCTGTCACTCTCACAGCCTGGGTCCGCCACTGGGTTGGTCAATACATACTCAACCGACAATACAATCTAGAAATCTTGTCATTCGTTTTTTTCTGCTTTTCAAGGTGAGCCACTAACCAAACTTACTAAAGACGATATGTCTGAAAAATGTGATAAATTGATTGCTTGATATCATCTGGCCTTCAGATGACAGCCTTGTTTTGCCCTCTGTGCTTGTTAGTGGTTAATGTCTCAGAGCAGAACTTAACCGCAAAGCTTTTCACGCTTGCACTGGGATAAAGAGATAAAAGGAAAATATTACACAAGTAATTGGCAATTCTGGCGAATGGGAGTCTATTACTCCAATTAAATGATTTGTTTACACCATCCTTTAGAGACGAGCAACATTATTCCTGTAAGACATTATGTCACAACACTGGACTTCTAATGCATAAATTAATTCTTGAAGGAATTGAATCATTTGTGTGTCTGCAGCTTCAAGAGCGGGAAGGCTTGATGTAACTGTAATTAGCACAGATCAGAAGAATAAACTGGGAAATCTGTTTGAATCTTCTAACCAGAGGCTACGTCTTTGTTCATATCTAATGGGCTAAGAAAATGCTGATAATTAGTTTAATGCATTTAGTAGAAATGTTCTTCAGAGATATAAGATAAACCTGTTGATATACATATTACAATACAATAGATGGTAGCAGTATCTATTTCCATTAGCCAATAAAAAAAATGAGTATCACAAAATGCTGTTATCCAAACAGCTTGTCCATCTGTCATTCTTTGCATTTCCTTCAAAAAAAATTAGCTCTCCCATTCATTTATTATGACTGCTCCGTGTAGACCCTGCAATGCATTTAGATGATTGATAACTTCACAGTCATATGACCTTTTATAACTTAAATTGGGGCTCAGAGGAGTGACGGATTTCTATCCGTATTCTGCCAGTGTTGTATCAAAGTGTAACGGGACCTTGCTGCATTGCTCCATTTGATAACGGCAGCATCACTCCCTCGGGGGGAGTTGTGGAAATCTCAAGGATTTCTGACAGAAAGTAACATCTCCGTGACTACCTCATCTAGTTGCCCACAAATAATGATGAGAGCAAAATGTAAGGCATTTGGACGATAAGTATATTTTAGCTCGTAATGGCTTCCCAGTGTTCCAGACCGAAAAGTGAACTTTTCTCATTCACAATTAAATAATAATGGAAGAAAATTAATTACTTGCTCTTGGTAGACTCTGTTCTGTTTGGTGTGATTAGAAGGAAAAGAGTGCTGTGACCTGCGGGTGCCCCCTGCACTTCCTGCACACACTAATAGATCCACGCCGAAGGCTCCATGGGAACTCCCTGTGACCTGTACCAAATTGCACTTTTTGCAGCATATTGCACCAGAACACTTAATTGTCAACTTTACGTCTAGATATTTGTATTGTGTGCGTTTGTGTGTTTCGCTGACCTCGAGGGGGTGTGTGACCACACGTTCTGCACTGCTCATTTAGCCGCTTTCACAGCTCCGTTTTGCTGTGAGCGCAGTGTTATCTTTGTGAACGAGTGTGATTTTTAGAGGCAATGCATTATTAAAATCTGGGCATGTTTTACAGATTGTCAGACTACAAACCAGTTAGAGCCCTCGGAGACTACTTCAATGTACTGCTGCTAAATATAACAAAGAGTGTAACCTATACCACTTTCACATTCTCAACCCTTCTGACAAAAGATAATGAACATGCACTTCAGAGTATTGATCATGGTACATAAAAGATCTGGATCTGAATGATCTAATGACTTTAAAGGCGGCATGACTTATGGCTGAGTGAGCAAGTTGATGTATGGTGATTACTATATTGGAAAACTGTATAATAGGAACCTGTGTTAACATTTCATGCCGGAGCTGAGCAGTATCAGAACCTTACCTCTGAAAATCCCAGATGGGTGGAATTCAATCCCAATTCATCCTTTTACCTTGTCTGCTCTTGTCCCTCGAAGCATTCCTACTGAAAAACAGATGAGGAGTGGGCACATTTCCTGTTTTTCAATGCAAAACCATGCAGGACTAACACTTTAGATAACTAGAATGGCACTCGGAGAGCGCAGACCTCCGCCCCCCCTCTCCGTTCAGCTTGCGCCATCATCCACGTGTATTTTTGTTTATGTTGAAATCAGCTGTACGTAGCGGAGCATCGTAAAACACTTCATTCAAACTGGACAGGAACAAAATAAAACTCACCTCAACCGTCGTCGTTACTCTTTCCAACAATCAACAAGTGGGCTTTGGTCGAACTCAAATGTAATTGCACGGAGTTCAATGTGAAAAAACGCTGATTCTACAGTTGTTCCCCTCAACCCCCCACTCTCTCTCTCTGTCTCTCTCTCTGAAGGAAAGAGGCGGGGTCATGCGTCATCAACGTGTCATCAGTTACACTGCGCATGTGTTATACCCAGAGGTCTTAATGTTCTGGCTGATCGGAATCCTCCAAAAAATGTCATTCAAATCCATCGCGGACTTTTGGAGTAATCCTGTTAAAGGAAAAAACAACAAACCAACAAACCAATAGACCAAAAAAACAAATCTTTTGGGTGAACGAACTGAACCGAATCACTTCTTGAAAAGAGTTGTTCATTTTTCAGTTCAGTTGAGCTCTCAATTTGCGAGCGAACGTGCAGCCAGGGACTCACTGAGTGAGTGATTCAAGTCAATTGTTCGCAGGCGGTATGGCGTGTGTTGTGTTCAGGAGAGCAAATACACTGCTGATTAGGGTAGGGTTGCTAAAACACCAAGAAACAATGTACATATAATGTGACAGTTTTGATAAAAATGTAAATAGTTTTAGTTTTTTCTGTGTAATAGAGACTTTATGAATAGAGATTTTTTTTTTTCTTTTTCAGATAGATTGTGATAGTGCCAATGTTAAAATGTTCTGATGGGGATTCTTTTTTCCAACAATGACTTAATACCTCAGCTATTTATATCATGCATGTAAAGCAATGTTATATTATGAATAGGTTTGTAAAAATTAGGGTATGACGGATATTGTGTCATTTTAAAGACCATTATTGAACATCACTGGTCTATACCGCCATGCTGGTGGCTATTTGAGGCTGCACTTTGGTTCAACAGTGCTTTGAGTTAAATGCTATCATTATGCTAAAATGCTTGTAATGACAATATTCATGCTGATGTTTAGCAGGTGAAGGTTCATTATTTTAACGTGTCAGCATGCTAACATTCCCTACTTCACTGGTTCCCAACCTGGGGTCTGGGTCCCTCTTAGGTGGGCACCAAAGATCACTGGGAGTGCGCCAGGATTTGTCTGCTCTGAGGTTGTCAAAATTAGATTTGCACATGTATAACTAAAATCGTAATAACACACTTACTGGATATTTTATACTAAAGTCTGTATATAAAATTATTTTAAAAGAATGTCTTTGCTATTTAGTGGGCCACGTTTTGCAGATAAAGATCAGGCTATTAGTATTATACTTTTTGTAAAATTATTTTTTCTTAGATACAAGCCCCCCCGGCTTCACGGAAAATAGGTTGGGAACTACTGCCCTAATTAGTACTAAGCAGAAAGTACAGCTGAGGTTGATGGAATTATTAGTTTTGCTGGTATTTTGTTATGAATCAAAGTATTGTACAGATTTAAATGTTGACCTGATGGTGGTGCTGATTGGAAAGTCAGGGGATTGACAGGGTCATCAGGCTTCATCCTCTGGAGACCATGAATGTCTGTACAAAATGTTCTGGGAACCTTGAAT
This sequence comes from Sebastes umbrosus, assembly GCF_015220745.1. Classification (NCBI taxonomy): domain Eukaryota; kingdom Metazoa; phylum Chordata; class Actinopteri; order Perciformes; family Sebastidae; genus Sebastes; species Sebastes umbrosus. The sequence goes on along the minus strand of NC_051285.1, from coordinate 15,012,872 downwards.
ACCCGTACCACAGTCAGTATTGAGCTATTATCTTGGACCAAAGAAACAGAAAAAAACAACATTTTCAGCGTCCTTAGACTGAACTGCAAGTCAGGTCAAAAGAAGGCATGTGGTGGAAGGGGGACCCATGAAATTTGGGGTCTTTTATTACTGCCCTTACTTTGGATGAGGGCTTTTACCCATCCAGAAAATCACACATTGACAAAGATTGTTTTCACCTCTTTCACCTCTCCTCTATTTTTCCTTTTGTCGTGTCTCCTGTTTTCCTCGTCAGTCACCCCCAATATTTGGAAAATAGTTCAGTGTTTCTTTTGAAGAATAAATGGATGGGTACAAATAACAAGGACAGCAACGGCTGAGCAACTTAAAACTCTGAACAACATCAAACTTTCTGAAAGTATGACATTTTTTTGGAGACCAACAGGAGTGGGAGCCAGCGAGAGTGAGTGAGGGAGAGAGAAATTGAGAGAGCCCATTGTGGTGGATAAAAATGAGTTTTATAACTTGTCAGTACTGTACACAATGGGCCGCTGAATTAATGGTTTAAGATGAAGAATAGCGTATGGGGGTGGGTTAGCAAAAACAGAAATGTTACAATTTATTCATTATTCATTTACGCGCCCACCTTGTAGGAAAAAAAAATGACAGCAATGAGAAGCAACACTAGAAACTGTAATGAATTGAACAGTAAAATTACCAACAAGGGGACGTGCTATTCAAATAATTCTACCCATGGTTGCACTGAAATGAATATCGAGGCGTGGAACATGAGAATTAGTCAGCCTCTTTTCATTCAGTGGCGCTAAAAAATATTCAACTGAAAGTTTTTTTTGTTTTTTTTTGTGATGTCAATCTGGTGAATAAAAAATATTTCTGTGAATGTGATTCTAATATTCAGCTGATGCTATTATAACTAGTTATAGTAGAATATGAAAGAAAGTGACCCAGCTGCAACATAATATGATGTTCTTTGAGTGCAATATGTAGACAAGTGCACTATGCATACATCATCATTCATCATCAGTTGGTTTGTTTGAGGATGTTATCAATTATGGCCAACCATATGAGCTCCTCTGCCCTCTTCAAAATCATACATCTAGTATGATACCCCTAGATTTGATTCACTGAGGACAAACCAAAAAATGCAGCAAATCTAGAAACTTTAAGACAATAACTACTTAAATAGTCAACCCAATAAAAAGAGATGGATTTAATTGGGTGGGTGACATCATTTTTAGTTTGAGGTCACTCCCTTTCTTACCACGTACTCTCCTGTTTTCACTCCCTCTCTTACAGATAAGCTCATCATAAAACTATACTTAGAAACGCACGATTGGTTGTCTGAGAGCAAATCGGTGTTCTTTAAAAGCCATCAAAATGCCAGCTTAGAGCCGATAATCCCCAATTATCCTCTGGACATGAATAAAATATCTCTATCAAACAAAGCACACAGGGTGAAGGAAAGCGAATGTGTTGGCAACGTAGGAATTTTTGAATGCACAAATGTTGTGTTTTTCCCTACCCCTTTGCTGTTCTGCACAACAAAAGGAATGGCATCCAGCCACTTTCCTCCAGTGGTGAAGAGGAGTTTATTTGTGGTATATCTAAAATTGTTTTCTGAGCTTGTGAAGCTAAACAAACAACAGCTTCAAGTCAGATTTCCTCTCTGTGAAAGCCGTTAAATTCTCTTGTTTATCTTAATTCTCTTTATTTCCGTTTAGTCCCTCTAGGGGGAGAGACGTGCTCCTCTTTTTTACGGTCTCATGCATTTACACTGATCTCTCTGACAGCACAAATAGTCTTTGCAAATTTGTTGCGACTTGCACTTTTAGTTATCAGGACAATTTACCTTAAAGTGCCTCAACAAGCGGGCTAGATTCTGTGTGACATGAAAAGAGAATCCAAAGTAATGGATTTTGTTAATTTTTGCTGTAGTATACGGGGATGTCTCAGGGCTGCTTGCTTGAATGCAACTTCAGTGTATTGAGGAACCCAACAGATGAGAACCTCAGGCTCCAACTGTTCGCTCCTATTGTGATATACACTGCTCCATCCCATGTTCGACGCCTCACTCCAACTTGTACTTTTCCCCTTCGGCAGTCTGTTGAATGCCATCCATTGATCAGGGTTGAATGTGCCTCAACTCATGAGACAGTCCTACCACCATAGGCGCAGTTTGCGTTGGTTCAGGGGGGTCACTGAACCCCCTAGAAATGCATCTATATTTTGTTATGACACAGAACTAATCATTTATTGTAATGATGATCGACCTTGTTGTGTCTTCTCATTAACAGAATAAGAAATCAACCGAATAAGAAGATTCGTTGTTAACAAACCACTGTGCAGTGGAGATCAGACTGGAGACGTAACCTCTTCATAGATTGGTGAGTATAGTACTTGCTATCTTCCGACATTTGTACTTTTTAAACAGAAAACACAGGTTTTATACTGTGATATATATATATATATATATATATTATACTTTATTTTTTCCCTTTTTTCAAGGCTGTTTTCATATATGCAATCCACTGTTCGTAATTACAACAGTCTATAAACCAACTTTCAAGTAGATGAACCAAGAAAAGAAATAACAATAATAATAATGACAAAAAGTCAAATATAGCGCAAATATATAGTAATATCATTTACATGGGCACACACATGCATCCTCCTTAACGTCAGGTCGCCTCCAAGCATATGTATATGTGCATGCGTGTTAACCCATGTAACTATATTTTTCCTTCTGTTAGACTCCATCTCTTCTCAAAAGTTCCCTTTTCCATAACTTTTACTTCTTGAATTACACTTTTCCATTTTATAAAATCTGGGGGTTTAGTTTTTTTTCCCACCCTTTTTGTTATTTGCTTCAGTGCAGTGATTCTGAGTATTCTAAATAAGTTAATTTTTACCGAGACCAATTGGAGGTTTCCTGAGTATGATATGCTCTGCTTTTAAATACAGAGGTTTTTTGAAAATGTCTTCTATAAACTTAAATATTTCTAACCAAAACAGATTTAATGTGATTATACTGTTATACTGTGATATTTAGAGGAAATGACAGGCTACAATATAGCTAACAGCAAGTAGGAAATTTTCAGGGGATCTCCCTCCTGCCAGCTGCCTGATTGTGTCGCTGACGCTCGCTCGCATGGTATTCTGTTTAGAGGGTAATATGTGGGCTACACCAGCATCCCAATACATTTGATAAGCTATATTATTTATTACATAGCCTACATTAGACTTCTCTCTGTGTTGTACACATTTACATTCCCTCTTGCTTAAGTTCAGGCAACAAAACCACTTATGTTTAGGAAAAAACATCATGGTGGGGCTTAGAATTACAATGTTTGTAAAGTGAAAATTGGATGCAAACGAACAACTGATTCTAACGTGAAAATGAAACGGGACATGAACGAGCAGTCCCCTGGATGAAAGCCCTGTGTTGTTAGCATTAATTGTTGCGGCGAATGGGTTTACTTTGCAGTCAAATGAAAGCCTGGTGCGTCTCACACCGGCGCTAAATGTTGCCTTTTTTTATTGGTATCACACAACAAAACAGAAGCAATTTACGCCCTGAGAGAACATGCTGTTCTATCACCTTGTGTAACATGCTGTAAAACTCTTTGAAAAAGTGAGGACAAGACTACTTGTAAGAATCATACTTTTGTTGCCGTTGCAGTGTGATGTCAGTAAAACCCAGGTCCTCAAATATGGAACACGTGTACTCATGTAACAAAGTGTTTTCCTCAGCAAAGATACAGATAACTTCTTGGAAAAAGCCCCCAGCTCAGTCTATCAAGCTAATACCACTTCTTCATGATTTCACACACACACAGCTTGTGTCTGACAGTTTTCACTGCATTGGTATTATGTCTGTTATTATCTATAATGACATTTGAGAGGATTTAAGGTTTTGACAACGTGTCTAGGGACATGGTGGGTCAAGATTAGCAGAGAAGGGTGTATTTATGCCCATCATTTGACTGGAATGGTGACAAAGCAATGAAGTCTATAGCTCAGAAATGTGTGTGTACACTGCACGTCTGTGTGCTTCCATGTGTTTTTTTTGGGGGGGGAAGGGGACAAGTAAACAACTCCCCACCAGCTTTTTTCCTTCCAGTCCAATTCAATGTAATCATAGAGGCAGTATTTGTACAACCACGTTGGCTCCCACTGTGTGCCCGTTATATTTGATTGTCTCTTGATGTGCCCCAGTTGGTGTTCAGTGTGTAGTGGCATTAGCAGTAGCATGTGTTTTTAGTAAAGTACTGTAATAACTGAGTGGAGGAGAGTGGCGGCTCTTCCGACCCAGAACAAAACAGCAACATAACAACAACAAGCGTTCTTTACTAACCTTTCCGTAATGACACTGAGAAATGTGTCTTTTTGTGCAGAAAACAGTACTCTGTGAAGGAATTCTTCTCTTAAGCCATTTCTGTGCTACTTCACATGTACATCAGCACACAGACATGCACACACTCCTGTAAACATTGTAAACGCATTGTTTTTTGTCACATTAAGGCCCCGGTCCGTTTTAGCCGTGTCATGTTACATTTGACCAAAGTGAGACATTTTGTAAAGCAGTTTACCTTTTAAATGATTAAAGTAAATTGCTTCAAAATACTGCTTAAAGGTGCTATTTCCAACTCTGATAACATTCAGCCACTAGATGTCGCATTCTCCCTCACCCGTTTCATTGCATTTACTTCACAACAAGTCATTGCCAGGCGCTTAACGTCTATCTCGGCCATTTATCCGTTTTTTCCACACTATCGGCACAGAGATACCAAGTGATATCGACATCGTTTTACTTTTTCTAACAAGGCTCACAAGCCCTGTTAGAAGTGGGAACCAAACGTCCGATATCTTCCATAGAGATAAACAAACCATTAATTTTGGACCCGCCAAAATTTTTTAAATGATTAACTCACAATGACAATATTTTTTTTCAGGAAAAGCCTTCTTTTATCCGGCACCTTTCTAAAAGCTCTGTGGATTTTTATTTATTTTTTATATTCGTCTCCATAAAAATGTTATCAATAAGAGTTTTATGTAAAGGGAAATGCCACAATACCAACACAACCCTCACAGTGACCCTCCGATAATAATATGATACACTTTTATACTCCATCTTCTCTTACAATAAATAAATGAAACCATACAAATTCTTACGAGTTTCTAGTGCTACTTTAAATGTAGATATAGGTCCAAAAACTAAACAATTGGCCTTTTTAGAGGACAGGAAAAATAAATGATTCTCTATAATTTATTGTCAATACTATGTACCATTTGGGGTGCAGTACTGGGAAACAAAATACCGTACCTTAATTACTTGATTTTTCATTTTCCATTTTCCCAAACTTTTGTTTTCCAGTGCTGCACCCCGTACCGAATACTCTCCTCCAAAATGTCCCTTTGTTGCTCCCTTGTTCCCTATAGTCTTGTTTTTAAGTACTTTATTGGTACCTGATTCATAAAACAAAATTACACTGTAAATGACGGTCTATATTAAAGTGTTACCAGATTCTGTTCTGATCACATGGTTCAAGCATATTCATATTTCACCTCCATCAGCTGGATTGTTTGATGTATTCAGTGTCAGAAAAGCAAGCGGTTTTTCACCTCCTGACAGTAATGAAGGTCAGTTATTATGAACACAGACAACTCATACCTCCGTTGTTATATGAAAAACTGCAAACTCAGCACTCTGAGGTTTCTGTGGTCCACTCTGACTTACGGGAGGTGAACACAGAGCTGCCAACTATAGGCAGGCGTGTTTGGAGTGACATAAGGTGCTGCTGTGCTGGCATGGCGTAACGGAGTCACATTGAGACATGACTCATTATCCTTGTGGCTAATTTCACTTTCACTTCTTCAACCATCCCGTCCCATTAGTCATGATTATCTCCACTCCAGCCCCCTCTGAGTGACAGATCCACTCCTGTAATATTTTTCCTCACAACCACTGAGCAGCTCTAAGAGCACACATTTACATCTCCTCATGATGACAGATGAATTTACTGTTGTTGAGAGGTGGCTAAAAATAATAATAAAGTAAAAAATGATTTTGGGCAGGTTACAGTATTATGCTACATCACCAGAAGATGAATGTTTTAAAATGAAAATTCTTGTTAGTCAAACTAGGAGTTTGGATGGCTGAGAAAATGCTTTCAAATGACAGTAAAACATTCTGATCACTTCTTATTGCATGAATTCATATTCATTTCCATTGATTACATCTACATATTCCTTGTATGCCGTCCTGAAGTTGGGAATTATGGGTCTTGACAACCACAAAATCCTACTCCAAAAAAATGTTAAGCAATAGCAAAAAAGACTCCGCGTTCTTACTCTTGCATCCAGATATTGTTAAATTTCCAATTATCTGCTTGAAAGCCAGTGACAACACATCAGCAAAAAACCTGCAAATCATTTTCAAAATCTCATTCCTCTCAAACTATAAACATGTATTTGTTTAGTTGTGCATTTTGGGGAGGTGCAGCAAGTCGTACATCACTGTAGATAACATAAGCAATAAGCCTCAAGTGGCTTATATATATATATACCTGGAAATGTTTCATAAAATACACACGCAGCAAAAACAAAAGCAATAATCTATTGATAACAAATAATCATTTTTCAGGCAAGCAAAGTCTTGAATGGTTTCCAAACGGCACACAGAACAACATGTTCTTGTCCCAACTTGTTACATACTGCCGCTTTGTCACGTCACTTTGGGTTTAGGCAACAAAAGCACTTAGTTAGGTTTAGGAAAAAAACTGCATGGTTAGGCTCAAATTGACTACGTTTGTAAGGTGAAAATGAAACGGAACGTACAGCTGATTGTAACATGAAAGTGAAATTTAACACATGGGGCACAAACAGCGGTCTCGTGGATGAAAGTCCCGTGTTGTTGTTGACTCTGGATAGGTGTGTTTTAATTGCACGGTGCCAGAAGCAAGGACGTTGCTTCAACATCTTCTCTTGTTTGGACGCCAGTAAGACTGCAATGATGATTCACATGTATGCCCCATCACTGGCATGATTTCTCTTGCCTCTAGGCCAGCCTCAGAGTTTTTGTACAGTGGTGCTTCTCAAGCTGGTGTTTGTCTTGGTGCCGGCCAAGGAAATTCACCCCCATGGGCTCTCTAGTATACCTGACATAGGAAAAATTGATCCAATATGTTGAGAGATTTCAATTTGGACCAAAATGGTTGTCAAACAGACCAATGTTGCCATGCTGTTAAAAATGCTAAATGCTAGAATGCTGAATAATGTGCACCCTATGATAATCCTCGAAAAATACATTTTAAGACAAAATCAAGACACATGGTGTGTCTGAATTTGAATTCCTTCCTCTTCCTCCATTTCCCACTGAACTTTGCAGTATTCAATTCTTGATCTTCAGTGTCAAGGAGTCTTGGATAGCTTCCAATATTGCAATCCTGGTATTGCTTTACCAGCTGTACCTTTGTTTAAGTGTTCTCAAAGAGGGAAGATTTTTTTGCTTTGTGGTTGATAAAAGGGCCGAAGATCCATGAAAGCCCTGCGTCCTTTAAGAGACATGAAAGGTATGTGCGCGTGACTGCTATATTCCACCTCCATCCCTAAGCCCTGATCGTGTATGGTCAAGAACCCTGCCTTCATCAGGTCCAAGATAGTGCTGTAATGACACTGTATTCCTAGTTATTTCATTTATTTATTTATTTGAGGGGGGTGGGGAGGGGGTATTTATTATCATTATTAGTAATAATTTGTATTCTTTTTCTTTTTTCTTTTCAATTCATATTTTTTTAATGTGAATTTCTTTAATAATTTCCAATGCATATATTTATATTAAAACCAATATATTTTCATCACAAAAAATGGCACTGTATACCTTTTAGTGTTATATCGACACTGAATATTTGAAACTTCAATACTCATTTTCCATAGTATCGATACACAGGTACCAGCTGCACTTTCTGCTCTCTCTTCTCTTTGACAGCGAGTTGACACACACACACCGCTATTTCTGTTTAATAAAAATGTAAAAATGTTATGCCCTCAATCTTATGTCAAGTTTTCCCTGTGCTATCAAAAATTACGCCGGAGTATTAGGGCCACATTGAGGAGAAAAAAATCGGAGATTTAGAGAATAAAGTCATAATATTACGAGAAAAAAGTTGTAATTTAATGAGAATAAAGTCATACTATTTCAAGAAGAAAAAGTTGTAATATTACAAGAATAAATTCATAACTTCACGAGAAAAAAAGTAATTTCCTCCTCTACAAAAGAGGCAATTTCTCCCAGGTCTGTGTGGTTCTCTCTTTAGAATAAACACAGTTTTTTGCACAATATTTTCAAGGTGCTGACACTTATGATAATGTGGTGCTGATGTGCCAAAAGATTAAGTATTTCATTATTTGTGAAACCTATACTAAAGTATAACTTCACGAGATGCTGACGTTATTCTCATTATATTATGACTTTTTTTCTCGGAAACCTATGACTTTATTCTCGAAATCTCAGATTTATTTTTTTTACGTCAATGTGGCCCTTCCGTCGTACGAAAATAGTATTGAATATTGATATTTTCCAAGGTATTGTATCGGATTTCAGTATCGTGGCAACACTAGTACCTTATTTTCTTTGCCACAGAGGATGTTTTTCTCACTATAGGTTCCTGCATGCATGCCAACATCATTGATGAGCTTCAGGCAGAAGTCTTCACATTAGCACACACATTACACAATTACAGATTACTGTGCATGAGCCGGAATGAAACTGGGCAAAGCAGACAGGATTTAAGCCTTTATGCAAGCAAGACTCTGACAGCATCATATCTCTCAACGTTGGTAATAGCTACTTTTCATGGTTTGTGTACTCTCAGACTGCTAACCACTCTCTAAGAAGACATTCTCCACCACGGAAAGGTCACTGGCCTGATTTTCCCTCGAGGAAAGGAGAAAGAAATCAATCCAAAAATGTAAAAGTACATTTGGGAAAAATAGCTGGCAGTAATGTAAAGCGTGCCCAGTTTTAATGGGCCAAAACCAACAGTGAGGTCCTTTTTAGAGAGAGAGTGGGGAAAATAAGCTGTATTTGCTCAGAAACCTTCATCCTGATCTTTTTTTTTTTTTTATTCTGGTTCATTTGTGTCTGATAAGTTTCAGCGACTTTGTAATAACTGAAACCGCCACAAAGCCTCCCACGCAAAGTCAATAATGAAGCACATTCTTTGTAGTTGTTATTCGCTCCTCTTCCTCGTTGTGTATGATGTTTGGAATGGCGCACACCAATAAACATTAACGCAACTGAACATATCACACGAGTTGATGGTTACATAACCCCCTGAATATACAGACCTACACAATATAAAAAACCCGAGTTAAATAGGAGACCTCTCTTCGTCTTTAAGAAGGTGCCAGAGACAGCAAATTGGACGTCAAAGATGATTACACATTAGACATCTCGGTATTACAAAGCAGGATCTGTGCCTGACTCCTCTACCCACATCAAGCCTGCTTATGCAACTACCACTGTTCTTGCTCAGGCAAACAGCCAGTTGGTTTGCTTGTAAAGCACAGCAGCAACAGCAGTTCCAGTATCCACATACTGAGAAATGGCACGGTCATGGCATGTGCATCCTGACTCCCAGCTGGTCAGCTGGCTGCTCTATTTGAAGTGTGGGCTCTATGCCAATGCAACATACGGACACAAGGAGAGTGCACTTACACATAAAAAAAGAGAGAATACATAAAAAAAACACTGGAATTGATTTGAAATCAACTATGTCCTCAGACCAGCGTAGTTGCCTTGATTAAAAAGATATGAGGAAATGTTTCAGGGTTGCTTTCACTCCCTAATCCTCTTGCCTCTTATCAATTACAGAACAAGATGAAGGTTGCGGTAAAGGGATGTTTTCTGCGTACATGAAACTTCGACAAATGATAAAGATAAGAAATGCAATTTCCTGAGACTGTCCTCACCAGGACAACGCAGTATTGCTTGCTTAAAACAATGTGTATGTTTTCCTGACACATTGCCAACCTTCCTAATTTTTCATTGCCTTCATACAATTCTCCTGTATTTCTCGAGATTTATGGCAAATTTTCACACTTTTTTTCCCTTGTCTTTATCTTAGCCTGTTTCTGGAACTGAACAGTGTGTATAATCCCTACTGTTTCCAACCGGACGATAATAGAGCTACACCAACTGTTGTTTACTGGCGGAAGAGAGCAATCTATGCTCGCAACACAGCGCAGTTTGAGCTCATGTTTAAGCTGCGCTTAAGTTGGGCTTTGCTCAATGCAGCGAAACGAGAGAAATGGAGTGTACGAAGAGAAATAAATACTCAAGCAGGAGCAAAAATAAATACAATTGGATGAATATTAGTTTATGCCAGAGATTCAAAACCAAGGTCACACCAGAGGGGTGAATTATTCAGTTTTCTTTCTTGGGAGATAAAAGGTAAAATCAAAAGTTTAACATAAAAATGCTGTTGCAGTGTACTTATTATTTTGTTATTTTCACTCTTTTAAAGTTACCAGAATGCAGGAAACAAAGTCTTTGAAGCTCAATTTTTTTCTGGGTGAGGACCCGCAGACCCCCTGCTTTGGTTTTGAAACCCCCCCTTTTTTAAGGTTTCAAGGTTGGCAAATCTGTCCTGACATGCAACATCCATGGCCCGAGGCATTATGTTTTCATCTTTTCCCTTTGTCCGTAGGTCTGGTCAATTCTTGTGTTCATGATATCTCAGGAAAAATTTGGCACAAATGCCATTTAGACTCAAGGATGATGAAATGATATGATTTTGGAGGACAGAGGTAACTGTGACCTCTCTAAACGTTTTTGGCTAAAACTCAAGAATTCATATGCTAATTATCACAAGTTCACACAACAGGATAAACGTCTAACAGGATAAACTGATGATGTGCTGACATTTTTGAGAACTGTAACTTGTCTGGTTGGCGGAGGCTTACGACCGTGAGAAGGTAATTCTAGTTGTGTTTGTGGCACGAAAAATAAAAGAACAGAACGATGAGACAGTTTTGTCAGGAAACCATTTGAAAGTAGGCAACGCTGGCAAACAAGCAAATAGGCAACCCCTAAAACTGACAGTGTTATGTCCTTACAGCGGATACAGTTAGAAGTAACCAAAACAGAAACAACAGATTAACTGAAATGACAAATTGTAAATATATTCCTAATAACACGGTCTACTTTTTTTCCTCTCATACCACCTGAATTACATTTTTTTTCTGTGATTCCGGAAAATACGAGATTGTCTCTCATGCTGCGTGACTACTTGCATCGAGTATTGTTTATTTCAAGTCCTGTTTTTCTTTAGTAACGGAGGCAAGCAGGATTCTGATGGAAGTGATGAAGGGATTTGTTTTCTTTTGTCAGTGTGGATATTTGTTCTTTGCTGAATTCCAGGCTTTCGCAGAGCTGCTGGAGTGCTATTCTTGTGTATAGTACAGATAGTTTATTGTCAATTGAGATTAAAATGTCACTGACCTCAGAACAGCATGTTCTGTCTGGTTGGCCAGACAGCATGTTCTGTCTGTCTGGTTGGTTGGTGAAGTGAAGTTATCCTTATTTTGTCCTGATTTTGCGTCGGCCATGGTGCAAAGTCGGTTGAAAATGTCCATCAATGTAATCCTCGAGGTCTTCCATATCGAACGGTTGTGGCATTCCGGTTTGTAGGGTACAGAAAGGGACGTAAGAAAGGGGCATTATTTCATGGGGAAAAGTAGATGTTTGTTTGTTATCTAGCAGCGGGAGGCTGCCGTCTTGGATCTCGCACTGGTCTCGTCGGGTCTCACGATCACACTCATCAGTCTCTCTACACCCACTCTGTAGCTCCTCGACACTCAAAACACTAATTTAGGTAAAATTAGGGAAAGGTTATGGCCTTGGCTAAATATTAACAACATGATGCGTAAGACCAGACGTACCGAATTTATTAAACGAAACCACACCCTTTCGCCCGCTATGTCACCCCCGGCCATCTTCCTGACTTGCGTGTGGTACAAAGCATCGCTACGGAACGTAATCCTAGCTGTGACGTTGCTTGAAACGTTCTTGCTAAAGCAAATCAGCTCTATATACGATAAATGTCATTGCCGGGTTTGATTCCTAAATATATTTATATATCCATTTTGACTTTGAGAACTCATCTGCATTCAGTTCAACACAATTGCCTATGCAGCCCCATGTGTATCCACAAAGAAGCCTCCTTTACATTACCAACTTCCAACCTCTGCTGAGTGCAGTTGTGTTTTGGTTTTTGTACTCCCTGGAAGCATCATGTGAAAAGTCTTATTGTGACAGGAGCTTGCTGTTGCACTGCAGTCCCAAATGCACTCAGTGCTGCTATTCCACAAGGGCATGATCTAGCTGTCCCCCTCAATGAATTACTGGGCTAACAGCGTGCAGCAGAATAAGTCTTAATGAACTGTGGACCTATAGGATGATTGTAGATCTGCTTCTCTCAGCTCTGTTTCTCTCTGCAGCTCCTCGAAGACTGTTAGTGTTGCTGCTCAAGTGAGTTCTTGAACAGAAAGCCCCTTTCAGCTCAGTGTATTTCACTTCTCATGTACTCAAGATTTGATTATACCCTTACCTTGTCTGCCTCTGCTTCCCACAGAAATGCCTCTCTTTTCCTGTCACTTTTTATTTATGTGAAAACACACACGCTTTATTACTTAAATTTATGTTCACGGTCTTCTTTGGAGCATAAATACTGGAAGACACAAAAACTCTGCTTGACATTTGAGGATGCTGTGTCTTCTGTTAGACCATAGAATGTATATAAGTGGACATAGTCACCGTGAGGTCACCCATTGGTTTGTGGACTATGGTTTTGAAGCCTTGGATTCATCATTTTGGCTGTTGCCATCTTGGTTTTTTGAGAGGATGGAGCAAGATAGAATGCAAGCTTAAAGTGGCAGTAGGCAGTATATTTTTAGCATTATTGGGCAAACATTCCATAATAACCTTTCAGCATATTGTAATTCAAGCGTTCTGAGCGATAACTAGACTTCTGCACCTCCTCATGGCTCTGTTTTCCGGCTTTAATAAATCTAGCCCATGACGGGAGACTTTGACCAATCACAGGTAATTTTATTGAGAGAGCGTTCCTATTGGCGGCATCACAAACTTTCTCATTTTAAAGATAAACAGTGCACTACAAGATGATTCTGAAAACATTTGAGGAGAGAAATAGGCATTACAGTAACAGAATATTGATTCATATTTGATCAGCGCTTTCTAGTTTGACCATTTGGTCGGAGTTCGCGAGTGATTGACAGCCGACTCTCATAGACAGCAAATGGACAGCAGACATCATGTCAGCTCTTACTGCTTGTTTTCCTCGGGTCTGTGAAATCTTGCAGATGCCGTTAGGACACCGGAGGACACAGAGGCACATGATTTTTTTCAGGTTACCTGTTTCATGTACTACTGTCACGATATAGCGACCGTTTTATAAAAATAACTTTTTTTGATCATATTTGCTCCAATCTCGCCTACTTCAGCTTTAAGGCACTTCCTCATTGGCTTCACTTTTCAGTACCGGAGATTTCCGCCTGTTTTAGACACACCAGATTCATTCAATGGTCCAGGAAGCAGCGTCGTCTAAAATATCACGGCTGCCCACTGCAGACACAGAGCAGCACCTTGCAAGCATTTTAGCCCTATTCCTCGGCATCCCTGACATCTGCAAATCCTTCGCTACCAAATTATGGACATTACTATGGAGAGTGAAAAATAAACACTATCAGTCAGCACTCAAAACAAGCTGTGAGAAGGCATCAAATAGAGGATGATAATGAGGAACACCTCCTCAACAATAAATCCAACCTTCTGCTTCTAACAAAGACAAGAACATCTGGTCTATTATAAGCTTTATGGTGTGAAACACAGATCACAGTTACTGTTTCACAACTTGGACACAGAAGCTGTGAACGTTTGCACTTTGTGATTAATAAAGATCCGTATATCTAGTTAAATAACAGGAAGCTGTACTCTTGAGCTGTAAGAGCGATAAAGTCCTCATCGATTGCACAGTTAAACACAGAATGATCAGCAGTCTCCCAGATGGGCCAGTTTCACCCTGAATTTGAAAACCAGTCCATTATCGTCCTTTATTTATGTTGTTATAAATCCACTAAGAGCCTGTGCGCATTAGCAGACGTTATTTGATGTTCAGTGTCACAGTGAGCGATAGCGACCCTCCTTTATATCAGTAGGGCGAGCTTTAATGCTTTGCTTTTCCTGTCACTTTTATGTGACACATTTGCAGTCTTTCTCTCTCTTTTTTTTCAGATGAAATGTTGTTTTTGTCCCAATCTATTTCATCCCAATTCTCTTCCTGCAATTCTGTCTTTAAATTGCTTGCTTACCTTTACTTCTCTATTCTCCCACTCCGATGTTCTGACATATTTTCTCATCAAGAAACTTTTAATGGAGTTATTTGGTAAGATTTTGCCCGAGGAAAGAAGATTTTTGCTGCTAGGCATAATTTTAGATTGAATTGCATATGTGTCTGCCTGACAGAGGTGAGGTACCAGTGGGAGAATATTATACCGAAGTAAAGTGAGTGAAATACGAGAGAGCCAGACAGAGACATAAACCGAGGGCTTTGATATGGTCCAACACACGCATCTTTTTTACTTGTTCAAAGACCCTTCTCTCTCCCACTTCACTTGATCCGCCCAATCTCCTCTTCCTCTATTTTCATTATTGTGAATGCAGCATGGCGTGCAGTTGGACTTGATCCACAAGTCAGTCATTCTAATTAGATTCCACAGTAAAACTGGCAAATGTTTTAAATGCAGCATGCGGTCTTTAGGAAATGACCAGAATTTAATCAGGGTTCTTAATTACAAACTTTTGTTTTTAGCAGAGACACAGAATGACCTTTTCACGTCCTGTCACTTTTAATTAAGTTACATTATGTTCTCCTGCTTTCATGTGGGTGCATTTTCTAGCCCTCTATCTCTTGCTGTTCCCCTTAAAAAAAAAACACCTTTCCTTAAGTCACTCCCTGATCAGCGAAGAAATGTCTGTACACTTTAAGGTTTGTTTCAAATTTCTTAATTATTAGACATTTTCTTTGTCACTCAAACACCTTAAATTTTGCAGTGAAATTGTTGCCTTCAGTCATTCTTATCTGTGGCAGAGAACTTAATGCATGGAGTGAAAAACAGAAGCTCAGCGAGGCAGCCAGGGGTGAAGAATAAGAGACTATTTTCTGCTCAAGTGCTACACCTAAGTATTTGTCATTTCAGGGAATATAATACTATTTTACGAAGACAAAATATGGCTGTTATACTTGTTGACTATCCTCCACACTCAGGAGGTTACCAAATACATTAGGATTCAATCTCTGAATAAATTTCCTTAAAAATCTTAGGGATTTTAGGGATTATGTTTTCATTTAAGTTTCCAACATGCATTCATTCCAATATTATACCCTTAACATTCGGATATTCTTCTTTATGTGAAGAAAATTAGTCCAGAAGGAGTCATGGTGTCGATCAAAAGCGTTCGGATTCATCCTCTGGAGACCATGAATATCCAATCCGGCCCACATTGTTGATGTCTCTGTATGCACCAAAGCTTGAATGGACAAAAAGACTTGTTAGAATTTAGGTCAGCAATAATGTGGATGAGGTAACCGACTCTGGTTTTCAATTAGTGTTACTGTATCTTACACAAAAGAGGGTCAACACTGGAAAAAAAGAGGAGAAATTGCTTTTAAGAAAGAGTTCCAAGAGAATAGTTTGCCTTTGATTAAACAGGAGGAAAAATGTATTATCTCTTTGAAGATTATAGTCAAGTCTGAATTTGACCAGATTGACAGTGACACCATTACAAGATGTGTACGTGAGTCCCGGTTTATCTCTTTGTCTTTTTGTACGTTTATATAAGCATGATTATATGTCATGCATTCATACGTGTATGAATTATCCCCCGTGGCTGTCGTATGTCGGTCATGAGCAGCTCCAGAACTAATTCAGATTCATGCTATAAAAGGCGTTCATTATATTGTTCATGTCATATGTAGGATACATTCAATTCATCACTGAAGAATATAATCAGTATGACTGTTTATGAAGACAATAATGGACATTTCCAATAGTATGCCTAATTATGTCCTGTTATACAACAAGGCTTTGCCTTTATAGGCGATTCAAAAAAACATTTTACCAGAATCGACATGTTTAGAAAAACAGTACTGATGACGAAGGGGCCTATATAGGTTCATTCAGCTCGTCACTGAGATTCGTCATCCTCCGTACAAACAAATCATGTTTACCTTTGAGATTATGAACAGAAATCTGAGGATTGTCACTCAGTCTATCATATCGAAATTTAAATTAGTAGTATTAGTAGTGGGAAACAATATCAACTGACTCATTTAAAAACATTCTGGGCACTAATTCACTTAGTAGCCTATCATTTCAAACCCTGTATAATGTTCCTATGATATTCCTATAGTGTAATATCTATGTCAGGACAATTTTTGCAGCTAAATTAATTATGAAATCAGGCATTTTTACTCAAGATTTTCACTCAGTATCTAAAAGGAAAAATGTAATTAAACTAAATGACCAAGTTCACCATAATAGCAAAGTGAGAAGGTGAGGTGCCCCTCAAAGTCAGACACTGTATAGATTCACAACAATGCCATCATCATAGAGGGGTAAAGGGAAAAATCCAATGCATATCCTCCTGCATGATATTATAAAATTTTAAAATACTTTGTCTTTATCATGAATGTATTGCCTATTTGATACGGTAGTGAGAGTTTTAAATCATTAAAAATCAATAAAATTTAATTTATGATAAAAAAGGAAAGAAGGCTGTGATTTTACAAAAGTCTCACGGCACTTGAATGTCACAAAATTGAATCTATTTGATTTGTGTAGAGTGACACGAATTTCCCTTTGTTTTCGTGACGCTCAACACAACGTATTTTTGGGGCGTTTTCCTACGAATGTCCAACGATTAATATGTAATGAACGTGTCAATTTCCACTGCAATCTTTTCAAAATAAAACTACTTAGTTAGGTTTAGGAAAAGATTGACTTGGTTAGGTTTAGGCAACAAAACTACTTGGTTAGGTTTAGGAAAAAAATCATGGTTTGGGTTAAGATAATACGAGAAGGGGCGTAACATAAGAACGGATGATGTGTTACAAATATGTCAACGTTGACTTCTGGTTTCACACAGGACACAAACAGCGGTCTCCTGGACGAAAGTCTGGTGTGTTTTAACCCACCCTGACATCCTCTGCTGCGCTTTATACTTCCCCGGTTTGCAATAACGTGGATTACATACAAATTGATTTTGCGATGGTCAGCACAAATCAAAATGAGAAATTTGTGTCTCTGTACACGAATCAATACATTACAAACTGCTGTGTGACTGGGCTTGATTATATGGGATACTTTATGTGGGAGAGTTGGCCCGGGATCGGCCGACCCATAAAACTTGCTAGTCTCAGAAGATGATTCAGCACCTTTTTGGTGAACTCCTGATGTTACATTTACTGTCTGGACTAAATTTACCCTTATACCAACTTTGGTCCTTTTTATAGTTGTGTTTTTAAGCAACCTCCCAAAACATGTTCCATTTGTACACAACAAAATCAAAACCTACTTGCAATGCTGTAGCTTGATATTTTCTGAGGAAGTATTGGAATTTTACATTTTCAGCAGCAGGTTGTCTCAAATAAATAAGAGGCTGGTTGTTCTGTGAGAAACTGCGTCATCCGAAAATTTAAGGGAAGAGAAACATCTCTAGAATAAATGTAGATGCTTGATAGTTTGACCATTGGCAGCCATTGTGAGTGAACACAGTACAGATGTGGCTCACTATCTTTTGTCCCCGAGAGGTCTGGTCATATGAGCAGCTTACACATGGAAGACAAATCTAGTAGAACAATTATTTCATCCAGTACAATGTTAGTGGGAGTATGAGTATCACTGTCTGAATCAGCCTAAATTGCAGATGCTGAAATTGCAGTGTTTTGTAAAAGAACAGATAGTATTGTCTCACAAATTCCACCAATATCCTGCTTTTGCAATTGTAAAAAGTATTCATCGTCATGTTTGTTTCCAAGAGTCTAGACAAGAAAGCAAAGTATAAAATGGGTGCATAATGATGTATTATTAATGAGTTTGATTTTTGTCTATAATAAAATCCATCCTGTCATTTCACAGCACGCATTGTGCAGATGGGGAGCTGAAAGTCACAGGTAAATACTGATGGATGCATACCAAATGATGTACAGCTGCTAAGATTAATCACCGAGTAACCTTGCTTCAAAACTTAATCTGGGATTAAGGTATGATGCCTGCTGCCAGAACGTGACAGCTATGAGTTCCTGAGGCAATTTGAGGTGAGACATTTTCTAACCACTGCAAGGGGAAATATTCTCTTCAGAAGCTGGTATTTGAGAATGGGCCTAATAAAATAGTGCACATTTAAAATAAAGTAGCCGTTTATCCTTAAAGGTGCTCAATACGAAATTCAAAGCATATTAATTGCCTCCACATGGCTCTCAACATGGCAATGGTGCTAACAGGGATCGCCTCGCTTCCCAGATTTGGACTCTTGTTGGGTTGCCACTAGACGAAAATAGTTTCCAGAGGTGGCGAGTTGTGCCAGATGCCCCTGATTTGCATAAAGTAGCCTAGACCTCAACTTTATGCAAATGAGGAGCGGCCAACGTGACGCCCCGTCTCTCGAATCGCGCCGCCACGCTACCAGAATGCATTGCATGGCTGCTTACATAGACAATGAATGGGAAGCGTGGAAAGAACGGAGGCTGTGGACATGTACCGTAACAGTGTTTACCTGGGGGGGAACCGGAGGATGGGCACTACGTGTTATCAGCTGTAACCGCCGTATGACCACAGTGCAGAGCGCCGGCCATTGGCTAGCCAGTGGGGCACGCTCACATGCACTAATAGGTACATGACATGATGATTTATGTTCCTCTTTATTGTGTTTTATTTGTGCTTTATTGCATTTCTGTGTCTTATGTCAAGCACTTTGAATAACTTCATGTTTAAAAATTGCCATACAAATAAACCTTCTCTTCGCTTCTGTTTGGGCCGATTAGACCTCTTCTAGGGTTCAGGGCGTGTTCGGACGCTTGATTAATGAATCCCTGACTCCACTGTTTGTTTTTTTGTAGAGCAAGACAACCTTATTTCTTTTTTATGTATATTTAGTTTGGTGACTGCCCAATGTCAATCTAGAGGTCTAACCAGCTAGAATAATAAAAAAAACAAAAAAACACCAGAGTTGGGTGCCTTTAAATTTACATTCAATACCCTGCATGTATACTCAACATTGTTGTGCTTATGTCCTTAAAAACACAGAGTGCTATAAATGAATCTCTTCTAATAGAAAACCAATTACTTTCTCATTTTTTAAGAAATACGTGCTTAGTGGTGCATTATTCTAGGATAAAATCACAAAGGGAGGACATTTTCACAGATCAAAGCTGTTTTTACAGCTGAATGAAATCAATTTGCAAACATAAACTGGCTACCAGGCTGAAAGCACCTGAAAAATTACTGTTTGTCCTTAAGGGCAAGAAGTGAGGCTTCAGTGAATTACAAAGCAAAAAAAAAAAAAAAAACTCCCTGTGAATCTCCACAGGGGATATTTGAAGACACTTAGAACTCCTATTAATCTTACCAGCTCAGGAATGAGTTTTGCAATGTAAAGCAGCCGAGCCCCCGGAGATGCACACCTAAATGAATAACACTGTCCTTTCTACTTATCCTTCACCTCTAATTTTTGAATGGAATAAATCTCCATAAACAACCTGTTGATGTTTTTACCTTTGCTCGAATAACGGTGGAAAACCTTTTTTTTTCCAAAATCAACATGCAAAATTATTTACAACAAAATAAACAGTATTAAAACACTACAAACACTGTGAATATTTCTTTGCTTGTATGTGTATATAGTGGATTGATATTGCATTCAGTCTCACTTTTGATGTTACATGAAAGGATACACTGTAGGCTATGTAGTCTTCCAGGAAAAAACGGACCTTGCTGATAGCAAAAGTCTATGCCTTCGTGTTATGAAAGGTTGTACAGTTCGTGTAAAACAAATCCTTTTTTTCATTTTCAGTGTTCATGTGTGTGCAGATCCATTTTTCAGTGAGGACTACAATTTGGCCAGAACATATATACTATCCATTTATTTATGTTATCGTGTTTGAGGTCACAGCATATTCTAACATGTATTTGGTTAGAGGACAGAGAGAACAGGTTGCCAGGTTGTCTATCTCAATGCTAAAAATATATACGTGTATGTTTTAAACAATGGAAAAATATGATAATAGCCAAGAGAATCTCATGTTTACATTTGTCGAATCTGTACCATTATTTGCAATAATATTACTCGGAAAGCATTTTCCTTGTTTACGACAAACAAATAAATTACTTTTTATGTAAAATAATCTGTTTTGGTTGATGATTTTGGTACACATCATTTTAAGACCAGGCTTTAAAATGATACACAGGACTGTGTTTTTCATAAATCAACAGAGTTCACTCTAATCCGAACCAAATTACTCTCTACTTTACAAGTGACAGATTTGACGGATGAAGCAGCGAGCAATATTGTTTGTTCGACTCCAGTCTGCACTCAGTGAATTATTGCATTGCAAAGACAATTTTGGATACAAATTGCGTTCATCTCTAATAAGCATTTTAATGCCACTGGTGTAAGTTCTCCTCAAAGTATACGTTTTTGTAACAAGTAGGGCTGTCAATTGATTCAAATATTTAATCACACATTTTTTTTTTATTTGTTAAAAATGTACCTTAAAGGTCAACGGCTGTCAGTGTGCTGACTTGACTATGACTTGCCCCAAACTGCATGTGATTATCATAAAGTTGGCATGTATGTAAAGGGGAGACTCATTGGTACCCATAGAACCCATTTTCATTCACATATCTTGAGGTCAGAGGTCAAGGGACCCCTTTGAAAATGGCCATGCCAGTTTTTCCTAAATTCCAAATTCCTCCAAAATGTTGTGCAAGTTTGAAGTGTTATTTAACCGCCTTTGTGACAAGCTAGTATGACATGGTTGGTACCAATGGATTCCTTAGGTTTTCTTGTTTCATATGATGACCTATATAGCTAGAGTGAATATATATATATTCAATAAACCCGAGTGCGCTACACCCTCCGAAAGATCGATTGCATTAAATAAATTAGTGTCGTTAAAAAACGATTTTGCGTTAACTCTGACAGCCCTTATATCAAGTTCTATCAATTATACAATACTTGCATCAGCAGGTTTTCATGAGGGTTTTTCTACATTACTGTACATAAGAAAGGTTTTGTCAATAGCTCCAGAGAAAATTGTGTGTCTGTGTGTGTGTGTGTGTCTGTGTGGCCTTTCTTGAGGATTGAACTCCGTTGGCTTGAGGGAAGTTTGACTTTGTCAAATCTCACATGGGCCATGTGTTAATATTAGCTAGAGGTGGTAGAGCTGTTGATAAAGTATGACCTGGGGAAGTTCTGGTGCTTATGGGATTTGAATTATTTAAAAAAAAAAAAAAAAAACTGTATAAGTAAGCCCCAGGAGGACCCCCTTCTGAGCTCCCACACACACATTCACCCACTGAGGAATATTTCCCGGCACAAACAATACACACACACATGTATGTACTGTATATAACCTACTCTATGTACATTTATGGACCCTTTATTTGAGATTATTTGAATTGAGATTAAAACATGTATGTCGTGTCTTTGTTAAGAGACGAAAGAATAATAATTTCCACCCAAGTGAAGGAGAAGTTAATGAAAAGTATGAAAAGTCAAGACTGTTATGTCTAAACATTTGTCAAGCAAAGAATGATAGTGATACGGCTCCGCAGACGTGTTTTACCAATGAACTGTACATATACTGGATGTGATTACATATTATTTCAAACCAGCGGCAGTACTGAATTCCATCAAGATTACATTTCCTCCAAGGTGTTATGTTGTAAAACGACTTTCCATTTCGGACGTGTAACTTCCTAACCTGAGGTGCATTTCCAAAATTGGCTTCACACCATCTACACTCTTCGTTACTCTCTACTACTTTTCAATGTATTTTATTGGCTATCTTTATTGCCAATTACTGGAACTTAAAATGAATATTTAATGGTGCATTTTATTTGTTACTGGAATTGTCTTAACACAAACCCGTATATAGCAGAACTCTGTAAGCTGTTGGGTTTGTAAGTAAGTGAGAGAAAGAGAATAGAAAAAAGAGATGCAGAGGGAGATTTAATACAGTAATTAAACTGAGAAAAGTACAAAGGTGTCACAAAGCATCTGTTACCACATCTAAATGAGATGCACATGTGTAATTAATATACTTGTAAAACACAAAGAAATTGTTGGCAAAACAACCTTTTAGATTTATTTTTGAAATGTGGCTACTGAAGAAGGATGGAAATGCTTCCAGAGGAGTCGTGATTGAGATGTGAGGGAGCCGTGGCACATCTGCAGAGAAAATGGGGAACAGCTGTGGGTGCCAGGTGAATGGTCCGGTGGTAGCTGAGGTGGGAAAGCTCTATTTTGATGGTTGCTGGACAGGACAGGTGTTAAAAAACCCTGTGAGAAAACACAACCAAACACAGAAACACGATAAAAAATGCACGTGTTTGCAGCACATGTCTGTATTTGTTTTCTCACTTTGCAGGGTTTTTTCTAAATGCTGTGCATGTGTTGTCAAATTTGATGAAGACGTTTTCTTCATGGGCTTTTTTACCAGCTGCGACAATGATGCTGGCATTGTTTTGTAAGTCAAAATATGGAAGGAAATACCAAAAGAAACAGTTTTGAGTACTTTGCCAGGTGTAGCCTCACAACCCCTGCAAGATGCAGTCAGGAAACTACACGGGTGTGTAGTTGAGATCATCCCTGTTCAGACCTGGTATTAACATGCATCCTGAGTGATCGGTCCCCAAGTGGACAGCTATAAGTACAGGTGTGAATGCACTCAAAACACATTGAGGACGCATTGAGATCGGATCTTTCAGACCATATTCAGAGGGGATCTGGGCCACATATGGCCACATTCTTTTAGCAGTGTGTACGCGAATGTGTCCTCGGCCACATTAGGGATCGCCTACTCTACTGGTCTCTGCGCTCCTCATATGAATAGACAGGCAACACCTGTCTGCCTTGCAGCATGGAAACGGACTCTGTGTTAAACTGTATTCTGTCGGTACAACTGTATTTTATTAAAATATATCTTATCAATAGGCTACATAATTTACAGACTATCAGACTAGGCGTGCAAAGTGCATTATTATCATACTGTCGGAGATGTCCCCAGGGTCCGCCGGTACAATAACCTTATATTTTTATGTTAATAAAATGTACCCAAATTCACAAATATGTAGGATGTTAATACTGACAATTCACGTCACGTCTACTGTATTAGATACGTGTTTATTTGCATATAGAGCAGGGAAGTGAGATCCGATCATAAGTGGCCACTGAAGACGCATTCTAATGCCAGGTGTAAACAGACGTACTTAAAGCTGTCCACTTGTGATTGGATCACTTAGGACGAATGTTAATACCGCGTCTGAACAGGTTCTTTGAGTTCAAAGATGGGTGTGGTCTGAGCAAGGGCGCCAGTGGAAGTAGGGGGTTAGGAAGTGGAGAAGGGGGCACTTTATGCCCCTAGCCCGATTTGACATTGCAGCTTGTGTGATTCCCATTGCAAGATTGTCTCTATTTTTGTCTATATGCATGTGTTTTCTTATGTTGCAGGGCATTGAGCTCTCTGTGTAGTATGCACAGAAATATCCTACTGTAGCTGGAGACAGAGGATGGAAGCGAAGAGGGTGGAATAGCAGCAGTCATGACACAGTAGCTCGGTATCCCTCGGTATTACATTAATTTTGGACGTTTCTGCACCACACGATTTATGTCCAATGCCAATGTTCAATGCCACTGCAGGGACGTAGCGTGCACTTTATGTAGCGAGACAGAAAGTCAGGGTGAGGAAGTCAGGGTGGTGGATGGAATTTGGAGAAGCTGTGAAATGGGATTTTTGGGTGGCCTCAAACTGCTGTAGAACAACTATTCAAATGAAGAAGTAGAGCATCTGTCTTGCTGGGGAAGCAAACTATTGTTGGATGATAAGCAAAATAAATTTAGAAAGTCCTAAAGAACCCTGGGCAAGTTGTTTTTCAGTCCGACTGTATATGAGCACCATCAATTATGTCTATTAGGTATTATATCATCGTCAAGACCACCATTAAGCCTATCCACTGTCTTAGTGCAACCAGTACACGTAGTACCATAAATTATACAGATAACAGTCTGAGCTAATGTCTTTGGTAACAAATTTGGTCAATATTGAAGGTTTAATGAATTGAAATGCTGATTTTATGAGTCTGCCTTGAAAGTGTTGAAAGTGTAGAAGCAGAGAAGTAATCACAACTGTGAATATTTTTCCATTTTCAGCCTATTCTGCCACTGGAGAAAGATCAAACTGCTCACTTTTCCTTCCTTGATGATGAGTTAGTCTGAAATGAAACTCCTGTTTGTTTGAACAGGAGGGCACTGGCATCAATTATAAAGTTTATTTTTCTCTTTTCATATGCAGTTTTTCTGTGCCCCCTAGTGCAAATACCGTTCTTGAAGCTTTTAATGTCTATTTGACATGCTCCTCTCCAACTTCACACTGAATCCTCTCCTTATGGACCCCCTGCTATCACCAGCTGGAGGCATTTTGCTATGATTCAACAGACATTCAACCCTTTTGAATGTCTGATGGAAGTGCTGCTGTTTCTATATGTAGTCCTCAAATGTCCAGCGAGTCACCATCACTGGCTATGACCATCCAGATGTGTTGTGTCCAAGCTAATCTTAACTCTGTTCTACTGCCGAGGTGAGATAGATATCACATTAGATACATGCAGTAAAAAGTAATTGTTGTAAATGGAATTGTTGTCGTTGTAACGACAATTACAGAAGCGTCGTTGTCAATGAAAATCTTGGGTCTGAAGCTCCCTCCAACAATGCTAATTATACATTATGTGTATCAGAACAAAATCACACAAGTCAAACAAAATGAGAATCTAAGACATGAAATAGTGCAAGTTAAAATATGGGGATAAAATATAAATAAAGCTCAATGGTTGTTCTATGGTTGAGGGCGGTGTAACTGCAAAACCACGCTGTGATGCAGCTGGTCAGGATACTCTCGATGGTGTAGAAGAAGTTGTAAAAGTGTAGTTCAATCAGGTTGAGACTCCATTTCGAATGAACAATAATTTATTACATGATGCATGGGTTGCGTCGGTTCGTACTGCAATGACAACTTACAACAGCGAAAAATTGACGGCAACAATGATTGGCTCAGGGAGATCGTGGCAGAATCTGGTTGGTTAACTAAGAGTGATCGGCCGTAGTCAGTTGATAGAGTAGAAGCCAGTGAGAGAATGAATGAGAGTGTAAAGAGGGTCTTCCTGACTGAACTTACGCTATAAGCTTCATAAATTGTCCATGTTGAACCTCCCGAGCCTTAAACTTAAACTTTATTAGAATCATCATATAGCCTACATACATGAAATTTGACCTCTGCATTTAACCCATCTTTAGGAGAAGTGGGCTGCTATAATGCGCCCGGGGAGCAACTTGGGGGGTCAGTGTCTCACTCAAGGACACTTCAACATGCAGAGAGTAGGAATCGGGGATCGAATCGCCAACCTTGCGGTTAAAAGATGACCACACTTCCCGCTGAGTTACAGCCGCCCCAGCCTACGGAGGAAGAAGAGCCAATGTCTCGTTGTCTTGGTGATGGTGTCTGTGTGATGAATCCAGGTCAAGTCCTCGCTGATGTGAACCCAGAGGAACCTGATGCTGCTGACTCTCTCCACTGTCGTCCTGTTGATGGAGATGGCGGCGGGTCCTTCTCTCTGTCGCTTCCCGTGGTCCACAATCAGCTCCTTTTGTTTTTCTGACGTTGAGATTGAGGTTGTTGTCCCCGCACCAAGATGTCAGGGCTCTGACCTCCTCTCTGTACGCTGTCTCGTCGCCATCGGTGATTAGGCTGATGACGGTTGTGTCGTAGATCTGATTTGGTCTGTATGCATCCAGTGAGCGGGCAGGGGATCTGGGGCTTTTGTACCTCCTTCAAATGGGAAGTACATAGAAGATGTTCAGTTCATCTGGAACAGATGAGAGACAATGATGGTCTTCTCCAAACTTCTTGAGACATTACCTCAGCACTGCTGTCTGCAGTATAGCAATGTGCTGGAATTAAAGATCTAAGTATTTCTTTGATTCTACGGAGCAATCAATATCATAGACATGAGCGTAAACCCAAGATCAAGGCAGCTGAATTATTTTACTAAATTCAAAAAAACAGAACCAGCCAGGCTTAAAAAAAATAAATAAAAAAAAATAAATTATCAAATGCCTTTAGCTGTCTATAGCCGATAGCATGCTTATAGCAAGTCTGATGTCTGACGCATGTTTAATGTCTGAGTTATTATATTGCACTAGGGGAGCAGAATATATAAAGAGTATAACACGATCAAAGGTCGGATAATTTTCCAGACACAAACAGAGGAAAAGTTACTTTTGCTAACCTTACAGAAGAAGCAGGCCGGCTGAAAGGGCTCATTCAGCTCAAATTATCCTCCCATTTCATTCAATTTTCAAAGTTTTTTTCTTCCATTCTTCCCCAATCAAACCTATTGTAAGCAAAGTCATTAATGGAAAAGCTCGGTGACCCACTTCACACCTGGGTCTCCTGTCATCTAACACCTCTGAGTGTTTGCCACTATATTGGAAATAGGCCTATAGCCTTATTTCATCAATGCAATTAAGACTTTTGTTATAACACATGGAAAATGCTCCACTGCTAGATGAGATGGAGGATTTATCTGTATTCTCCTCAGGCTGATACACATCGAAACACTGAACCTTTGAGCACATGTGGAGCCCAGGAACATGGTACTTTCGCTTATAGGCATGCAGAAATGTGCTCCTATTATCGTGATAAAAAAAAAGGGAATTTTGATGTAGCTAACTACTTCAACTCAAACTAAATCCAAATTTCCATTCTGAAGTTTTGTTTAGTTGATCTTTTTACGTACCCCCTGGCAACTGCAGAAGTACCCCCTGGGGTACAATTAAGTACCTCGGTTGGCAATCACTGTAATGAGATATGACTATTGTACCATTCAAAAACCAACACACGCACGAAAAACTCTCAGCACAAGCAATGCGCTCTATTGTTTTTCTGGAAGGGTTGCACTTACAGTCTTCGATGACATCTATCTTGTTCCTATGGAGGTTGAATGGACTTGGACAAAATTGCATTTGGCATTGAATGTAATATGGCCAAATATTTTTTAAATAAATGCAAATGTGTTGGAAAAAGATGAATAACCTCTTTTTACCTTAAAGTGGGAGTAGGCAGTATATTTTTGGCATCATTAGGCAAAAATTCCATAATAACCTTTCAGCATATTGTAACTTCTGCACTTCCTCATGGCTCTGTTTTCAGGCTTTAAAAAATCTAGCCCGTGACGGGAGACTTTGGCCAATCACAGGTCATTTCAGAGAGAGTGTTCCTATTGGCTGTGCTCCAGCTTGTGGGTGGTGCTTGGTATTTCCTCAACTGATCTCAACATGGCTGCCGGGTCACAAACGTTCTCATATAACAGCTAAACAGTACACTACAAGATGTTTCTGAAAACATTTGAGTAGAATAGTAGGCATTACTGTAACATAATATTGATTCATATTTGATCAGCGCTCCCTAGATTGACTGGCTCAAACTAGTCAAACTAGTTCCTTCGGAAATGTGAAATCTTGCAGATACAATTAGGAGCACTGGAGGACACTGATTGTTTGTCACCCCTTTGCCGAAACCGCACAGGAGTTTACCATTGGCTTATGTAAGGGGGGTTCGCGGGGAAGGTACCAAGTATGGTAGAGTTGGAGGGGTGTTTAGGGGGTGACAATAGGCAATGTCATTTTAATTGGTTTCGAATAAGGACTTGCCTCAAAATGTTATATTGAATGTTTTATAATTTAACTGTAAATGTTGTCCTATTTTTTGGACCAGATATTATTCTCCTGTTGGGTGATTGATTACTAATTATTATCAATGTGCCTTAGTAGGATCCAGTTTAATAAAGGAGGATGATGGAATACCTGGAGGTGGTTCAGTGGAGATTGGACCTCAATGAGGGACAAGCCAGACTGGAGAGCTGCAAGGGCCCAAAAATTAAAGGGTCATTGCTTATGCTGCATCTTTCTAGATTTTCTGTCAATTTGTTAATTATTTTTCATTATTTTTGCAAAACCTGTTTTCTTAAATGCCAGGCCTGCACTGTACATATTTTTGCACTGGATTGTCGGTTTCCACTGTTGTAAATAAATACACCTGGACTGCTTATCTGGAATTTTTCTCAGTTTGTATGCCTTAGCCACTCGGCCTACTTTACATGTGGTGTCAGAAGAAAAAGAAAAAACAGTCAGAATGCCTCCAAAAACCCAGCAGCAACAGCAGCAGCAGCAGCAGCAGCAGCAAACAGATATGCCTGAGAAAGAGGGTGCCACAGGGGGAGCTCTCAAGGAAGACCTCCAGGCCATAGTGGACACAACCATTTTCCCGGAGGCAAGTTTTTTTAACCTGGCCAAAATGTTTGAAACTTTCATGCGGTTTCAATTGGAGAGGGAAAATAAGCAGAAGGAGGAAAATGGAAGAAAGGAGCATAAGTTCAGCATCCTAACCCACCAGGTCACCCAGCTCATGGAAACAAGCACGTCACAGCTGCCAGCATCTGGGTCAAGTAGGGTGCCAGGAGGAGAACCAAAGCTGGTGAGGTTGGAGGACTCCGATGACATTGAACATTTTGTCACAACTTTTGAAAGATTGGCAACTGTTTACTACTGGCCCGACGAGACTGGTCCATCCGACTAATTCCCTTGTTAACTGGTAAAGCAAGAAGTGCTTTTGTAGCTATGGACCCAGCTCACTTTCAAGAGGCAGTTTTGAAGAAATATGAAGTAAACAGAGACTCTTATTGGCAGCGCTTCCGGGCCTTGGACATGCCAGCAGACGAGTCCCCTCAGGAGCTATATACCCTCCTCGAGGACTTATTCTGCAAGTGGGTAGACCTCAGTGCCACCAGTAAGGAAGACATCTTGGAGAAGATCGTCCTCGAGCAGTACCTCAGGATCATCTACCCAGAGGTGAAGACCTGGGTCAAAGAACACAATCCTGAGACAGCGGCAAAAGCGGCGGAGCTGGTCGACATCTATGTCTCGGCCCACAAGAGTCCAGTGGCCTACCACTAAGCTGGACTGCGTCAGGCGTAGTGTAGGGGTAAGTCTGAGGTAATGGTTAAAGGGGGTGGTCCAGTCACTTTTTTTTCCTAGTCAGCATAGACTTAGCAGACCAGTGTTCCAGGAGAGTGCTAGGAACAAGGCTCAGGCAGGCGACAAGGCACACGTGGTTTGTTACAATTGTGGTGAGTCAAGCCATACACGTCCAGTTTGCCCCATTAGAAAACACAAATCCACCAGTCTCTGTTATGTCCCTAGACCTGAGTTAATTGTTCCCTCTGAAGAGCAGTCTCCTCTGGCCACTGTGCAGTTAAATGGTAAACCCCACACAGCCCTGTTAGACACAGGTTGTTCTCAGTCCATTGTTCAGTCTCAGATTGTGCTGAGGGAGCTGTGGAGTGAGGGAGAAACAGTCCCAGTCATCTGTGTCCATGGACATGAGGAACAGGCCCCTACAGCTGAGGTTTACATTGAGGCTAAAGGACAGGTTTACCTCATGAAAGTTGGTATTGCCCCAGAATTGCCCTAACCCATCCTGCTAGGGACAGATCTGACAGTCCTGTATGACCTCATCCATGAGAGCAATGGCAGGTTTTGTGGTGCAGTTACACGTTCTAAAACAAAGCAGGTTGCAGTTGATCCAGCCCCTGAAGCACCGCCACCAGTGGGGTTAGTGACACAGCAGGCAGAGCCATCCATTGCACCTGAGGCAGGGCCAGTAACAGCACACATTCCCAGCATACTAGAAACTCAATTTGACACACTGCAGTTCATGCCATTTCATAGGGAAGAGGTTTTAGTAGGGCCCACAGTCACACAGGAGGACAGATTGGAGAGGCGCAGACAGCAAGTGCGAGAACTTATGGCGCAACTAACAGAGCAGACAGGGCAAGAACTGTCAGGCCCAGAGCTACAGGTAGAGTCGTTGCCCTTTGACCTTGCTAAGCAGCAGGGTGAAGACTCCACTCTTGTACATTGTTTTAAGGAGGCAGAGAAGGACCCCTCAATCTCTTCACTCAGTGAGCAGTTTATAATTGAGAATGACATTCTTTACAGACAAAGTGATGTTGGCAGACAGCTAGTACCTTCCCAAGTCCTGTAGAGAGGAATTTTTCACGGTAGGTCAAACAGTCCCTTGGGCAGGTCACTTAGACTTTATGAAAACCTTTTTTTTTTTAGTTTTGTAACTTCTTACACGTATAAATCAATCCGGGTCGGTGTCCCATGCGCGCTCGTGTGTGGCTACGCTGTTCAGACAAGACTCCAACACAAACTACACAGAAGCACCAAAACCGCAAAGTTATATCTAGTGAAGCCCGTCTTGCAAAACAGTGTTGGCCGCGTGTGTTTCGCTCCACACATTGCAGAAGAGATAGTTTAGCTCTGAGAATATCTAGTAAATGTACAGTGGAAATTTGTGCAGAAATAAATGCTGCAACTCCTCCAGACCAACAGAGGTTTCCCGTATCTTGTGAAGTGACGGGGCTCCGCAGCGAGAAACGTTATCGTCTCCGACCAAAACTCAGGTGTCTCCCCTGTTCCTTCTGACCACAGTCGGGAGGCTGAGGCAGGAAAAGCACTAGGATCAGCATTTATTCATGGAGAGACTAAATGCCAGACATGCATTGTACATATTTTTGCACTGGATTGTCGGTTTCCACTGTTGTACATAAATACACCTGGACTGCTTAACTGGAATTTTTCTCAGTTTGTATCCCTTAGCCACTCGGCCAACCTTACAGTGACCGTTTTATAAAAATAACTTTTTGTAATCATATTTGCTTCAATTCTACCCACTGCAGCTTTAAATTTTACTAATGTAATCCCCAATTGTTCAATAAAATAAAGTGTAAGAGCTTGCAAAATGTATCAGAAGCATCCTTTAATACATTATCATGGCAATAGTACAAAGCACCCTCTCCAATGACTAAGAGGATACAATACACTTTTACAGAAAGTGGTAATGTGAGGCAAAGTGAACCATAGGGTATAAAGGGAGAGTCTATTGAGGAAAACCCCAGCCAATAAAACACAGACTGTTTGCCAGCCGGGTAAACATGGCCTTATAAGCCAACTGAGGACACAGCGCTTCCAGACATATAAAAGTTATATGAGGACACTTATGAACACAGATCTCTGCGCCACCAATTAAGAGGCAACATCAGTACTGAACGTGTGAAAGAAAACTGAACAACTGAGGGAAGTGAACTCGGATTTTCAGTATATTTAACAATTCTTTTGGTCATTGGACCGCAGAGTGATGTGTTCACATCAGATTGATTGTTCTCTGTTAGTGGTTTTGGTTATTGGCTGGTATTCACTTGTGATTTAGTGGTCCAGACTCTGTCCAGGCAGTATATTACTGCCTGTGGAAGGCCCTCCTGTACACAAGTGACCTTCTTTCTGAATCAGTCAGACGTATTTCTTCTCTGGTTGACCAGTTAAGCAGCTTGTCCCTCCTCCTCTTTGAGCCAGTCAACCAAGTTTGATAGGAAAGTCAATCAAGCAACGGTGCCCGCCTCATTTTTTAACTTGTCAAACTTCTTATAACTTGACCCAACTCTTTTCTGCCAGAGCAGACCAGTGAGAAAAACTGATTACTGAGCTGGAACATCATCACATGGCCACCAGCTACTCAGTGAAATTACAGTCTCCCATATGGCAATCAGAAAGCATGAATCAGCTAATTCTGGAACCAATCATCAACATATGGTATTGATACAAGGCCAAGAAATATTACAGATCAACACTTAGCAATCAACCCACCATCAGGGAGATGGCATATTCCACATAATCAACACATAGCTTCCAACAAGCCCATTTACTTACATTTAGTGGAGCTCTCTCTGGCTTTTAGACATCCACAAACACACACTATCAGACATTTTCTTTGTGCTCATCCACCATTAGCAATAAGATATACTTTATTGTCCCAAGGGGTAATTTTGCTTGGGCAATAGTACTGCACTGAAAATGGCTGTGAATCAGTGGAAGTTAAGACATGAGTGCAATCATAGACTGTATATAAGAAGTGGACGCAGTCACTCTGACGTCACCCATTTGTTCGTGGACTGCCGTTTTGAAGCCCTCAAGTTTGGGATTTTGGCCGTCGCCATCTTGGTTTTTTGGTAGTTTCTAAAAGGGAAACCGCAAGTTGGGGAAACTCTCGAGAGATGGATATATGGAATATTTGGAAGTTTTTGCAGATCTCAGATCAGATTTCGCAGTTTGCGGTTTACCTTCTATAGACGACTTGGTTTTTGGCCGTCGCTATCTTGTTTTTTTTGCAACCAGAAGTGACACGAGAGGGTGGAGCAACCACGTTAGTGCAACCGAACACTTTTAGGCGACCAAAATGTTACAATAAACTTTCATGACCTGAAAACACACTGTGAAAGTGTTCAAGTTCTAAGACGAAAACACGGACAACTCCCAGAAGGGACAACGCCGTGGTAGCCAACAAGGTAGCCACGCCCTAAAACGTCCCCTGCTTTATGGTCTATTTGACTCTAAATGGGACCATAATTTACTAAATGAACATCATGCTGTATTGAAGAAGACTTGAAACTAGCGATTGAGACCATAAACTCATGTTTACAATGTTTACTGAGGTAATAAATCAACTGAGAAGTAGGGTCATTTTCTCATAGACTTTTATACAATCAGACTTTTTTTTGCAACCAGAGGAGTCGCCCCCTGCTGGCTATTAGAAAGAATGCAAGTCTAAGGCACTTCAGCATTGGCTTCACTTTTCAGCCCTGGAGGTTGCCCTCTGAGTACAATATGGATGTCTTAAAGTTAATTTGAAATTCAACATTACACAGATACATCTGATGAACCACCTGAAGGAGGTGGATGGAAGTGGAATATGGCGACTGTAATATGAAATCCTGTCTCCCATCAATATTCATTTCTGTGTAAAAGACAAGGCATTATTCTTCTGGCACATCCTTTCAGTATAATCATATCAAGACAATTAAATTATATGTGTCTAGTGGTACATACTGTACACCGTAATGCAATTAGCATTTCATGCGCCATATGTGCATCGTCAAATAAAATGGTAAACCATGAAAACATTTGATGCACTAATGTAACATGCTCGGATAGTAAATCCATCTGGATCCTAATCTGTCACTCATTTCTGGTTGTTTTCCGGAAAGACAAACGTGACACACCTAACATTATTCATGTGTGCAGGAAATTTGCATTACTCTGTTAATGATTTATGTCTTTTAAATGCAAAACACCCAAGGACAACTTTAATCAAATGGCGGAGAGAGAGAGAGGCGTAAGATTGAGAGGAGCTGGAGCGAGAATGAAAAGACAAGGTGAGGGATGTAATTTAGTTTAGCTGTTGCCCCTGTTGAACTCACTGGAATCCAGACCCACATGTAGCACTACAATTACCTGAACAAGTCAACGTCCTTTAGCTGTAGTGAATAATGCATTTACAACATGAAGGTTAAACTGATAATTCATGCTAATAAAAACAAGGTAATACGTTACCAACATTATATAAAGACAGGTGTTAATCAAAAGTTGAGGTCTCTTCACAGTTTTTACAGCCAAGCATCATGATGTGCTGCACTGATGAGGTAAGATGAAGTAACATAAAACATATTCTGTAAGTAGACTGTGAAGCTAATGATTTGTGGAGAGAATTCAATGAGCAGCAGTAATTTACTGCTTTCGTCATTACCAAAATGGATTTTTTCGCTGCAATGACTATAAAAACTGGAATTAAATTGTTTTGATGGCAAAATCATATTATTATAACCTGTTCAGAGTGTCATGTAATCAAAAATTTAGCTATGCTTTGTGAGCAAATAAGATTGTTTGCTAAAGTTTTTCATTATATAATTGATCTGAACTCTAATTTAATGCAACTTAACGATTCCCATTGTGTCTGTGCCATTTAACTACCTCAACCGTCTTCAGATGCTCCCTCCCTCTGTTTAACTTGCATAACTCACATCCGTATTTCCATTTTATCAGAGGAGCTGTAATGAACAGATCTCAGATTACTGTTTGATCCCGTCTTTAATCCTTCCAGTCAGGCAACTGAGACACCTTCTGGACGGCCTCTGCTGAACAGATTTGGATCAGGAGAGCTGGGACTGCCTGCCAATCAGCACCGTGAATGCATTCAGGAAATAGCCTATTAACCAAACTACATTTATCTGTAAAGCGCCATGAAATGCAGTTTTATTACACACTGAGACCGCATGCCATTTGCAAACACGTTCATAAAATAGGAAACACGGTGGGAACTTCAGCTCATGTTTGAAATTGAAATGCATCAACAGTCTCACAGTTCATCTGTGGTACAAACAGAATGGAGAAAAATCCATTATCCTTTTCACAAGTGTTTTTCAAATGCTGGCCATGCTGATGTCAAGATTGTCTCATGGATCGACATGCATCCCACTGGCACTCAGCTCGCATGCATGGTAAATAGAAAAATAAGGAGTTTCCATTATTCACTTTGTTCACACTTACTGAATAATTGGCATAATAGTAAGGAACAGCAGCAATCACAGCTACTTTAAAGGTGCTTAATTTGATATCCAGAGCATTAATCTAGAAATAAACAACTATTTGTAATGTAAAGCTATAGAGGGGTAATGTCTACCTGAGCAGAACATGAAGTCGCTCTCCCTCTGTGGGTGATGTAATCCGAGCTTCTCTGTGCTTTGATGACATATAGCCGGGCCGGACGCACGTGCTTTTAGTGTATGTCAACACTGTTATGTCTGTCAGTACTTTCGCTGTTGTTTACACTGTTTAGCACCGTTAGCTGCAAGCCGCCGCTCACCGTCACCATGTTGAGAGCTGTTTAAAGGCAATAGAAATGCTCCCAATCGCGTATTTAGCACCTTTGAAATAAGGGTCACTAATAAACATAAACAGAAAAATTAGACAAGTCATTATGTAACAGTTACATTAGCCATAGTTAACTAATATGATATTTATAACTTCCAATTCATTAATAAACTATCAAGAACTGTTTCTTTTTCACTATCTACAGTTTATTTGATATAATAATTTACTGCTTTTGTGTACTATGTCTCTGCAGCCAGTCAATTTATTGATCATTAAAGTAAACACTGTCTAACACTTATGCTATCAATTACTAGCTGATTTATTCCAGATTGCCGAGTCAGATCTCACACTTAAATTTGTCTCTTTATGTCCTTTCTGAGAATATAATGTTACAATGAAAGAGACAATGAAAGGGAAAATGTGAGTGATGGGAAAAAAATACTGGATAATTTCAAAGGCATCTCAGGAACAAAACACTACTAAAATAAGTAATATGACTCTTTATTGACATTTTGACATAATGATGAATTAAGTAAGCTGCTGAAAAAAGAGCTAAGAGAGGTGCATCAGATCTCAGGAGCCTCATGGAAATCCTGAATGCCCTTCAGACTTCCTACCTTAAAAACTTCATCTCGGTGTACAGAGAACAAAAGGGCAGGGTCTGAATTAAAGCCTGCTCAACCAATTATGTGTTCACTGCCGATTTCTATTTGAGATCAAGTCGATCATCTGGGTTTAAAATACCCAAACTCTCCTTATTGAGTTCACTGGAAAAACAAAACACCTCTTCACACATTGTTTTACTTCTCAGATGCATTAAGTGCATTTCACATATTGGCAAATACAACATCACTCACTTGTACTCGCATATTTGTTGTACTGTAGCTTGGTAATATATATTTGACATTTTATCTTTGATTCTTTATGTATTAAGGTAACGCAATTATGTACAGCCACTAAAAGTCTATGCAACAAAGAATAATTGAGTAAGAGCAAGCAGTCCAAATGTTAAGACATACTGTAGTAACCCATAATCACTATTTTCAGCTACACTCCAAGTCAATCTTGGCTTTTTACCTATTAAATGAATTCACATGCAAATACAGTAGTAAAATGTGCTTGCATAAGAGCAGTAGTGCTAGATGATGATGGATGTAACTGAATATTTCTTTGACCTTAGAATGAATCATGTACAGTACAAAATGTTCAACTATGGAATATAAAACAGAGGAGACAGGCAGAGATGGTCTTTACCTTAGGAAAAGTGAATATTAGAAGTACATTAAAAACCCTTGTTTTCATCACTGTTCTAGGTTAAACTGTTATTTCTTCCCCAAAGCTCCCAGAAACAAATTTCTGCATAAGAAACTGAATAAATATGAAAGAAAATGTTGGCATAGAGGAAATTAATTTTGGGAACAAAATTAGGTTTCTCACTTAGTTGAATTTATAGTTGTTTTAACACTGATTGTGTGATGCATTGTGATTTTTTTGAACATTTAAATAACAAATATTTCAGGTTACGCTGTTATTTCTTCCCCAAAGCTCCCAGAGACAGATTTCTGCATAATAAACATACAAACCTGGATAAATATGAAAAACAATGTGGGCACAGAGGAAATACATTTTGGGAGCAAAATTGCCACTTAGTTGAATTTATAGCTGTTCTAACACTGATTGTTAATTTTTTAATCATATATTTATTACAGAAAGTTCCTAAAAAATATATATATAATTAATAAACATTTAAATATTAAACTTTTTAAATTTTTAAATAACTAACATTTTCTTATATATTAAATCACATACATATATTTTGAAAGACAATATTAAATATTAAACAAATAAATCTGACTCCATGTCTATTAAGTAGCCAACCAATTGCTGCATGAATGCATGAATGAATAAATAAATAAATAATATTTCAGTTGTAGATCTGTCTTTTCATGGCTGCTTCAAAGAGTCATTCTGGAAATTTAAATGATAATTTTACTTTTTACTGTGTGTGTTGTGTGAGAAGTACAAGAGCATATTTATGGTTGTGATTTGGACAATATTTGAAGAAATAGTGTTTTGTTTTCACACCCATTCATCCACTATCTAAACCACTTGTTGTTTTCCTGTTCAGGGCCACGTGAGGCTCCCACCTCTCAACCTACTGTGTGCGTGGCTCCCAGTCCATCACAAATAAAACACGTTCACACTCCTAATCACACCTACAATTTAGAGCTCCCATTTCACCTGACCTGCAGGTCAGCGGACAGTGGGAGGAAGATGGTGCACGTGGTGGAAACCCACGCAGACACAGGGAAAACATGTAGACACCAACAGCAACAACCACTTTGCCACCCTACAAACTAAAATGTGAGAAAAAGTGAGATTGTTTAATGATGGATACAAATTACTGTATTCTGATCTTGATGGAGATTGGGATCAATAATAAAAAGAAAAAGTCTTTATAACTAAAAGATGTACAGCCTTCTCTGTAATTGGCTCAGTGTAGATGGAAAAAGGATATTTCAGAGTTTTAAGGATGGTACTGGATGGCAGCTGATCCCGCTGACTTTGAGTATTCCTGAATGTTGCGATAAAACAGAATACCTAATCTTCACCGCCGAACACTCAGCCAGATGCCGAGGAACATGACAGGTTGGCTGCTTTACAGTTTCTGTTTGTTTAGGGCTGTTGATTTTGTTACAGAGCAGGGCTGGTGTCTGCAGCTGTGTCTGTTGTCATGACAACCATATGGGGCAACACTGGAGATCTCAGCAGCTATCGACTGTCTTCGGGCTCCTTTGGTCCTCGGCAAAGAGCAGACAGCTGACTCCTGCGGCAGCCAGTCGGCGTACTTCCACCAGTTGCAAAGTACAGTAATTGAGATTGTTTGAAGTGGAGCGGGGATGCCACCGTGATTGCCGCTCTTGAGCAGCAGAAGAGGAGCTCGTTGGCAGCGGGACAAAAGCCGTAGTCTGGATAAGGCAGTTCAGAGACAATACTTTTGGATGTGTTTTCCTGCTGGCAAGGCTTGTGAACCGAGTCTGGCTCTTGGAAAATATTTAAATTCCGGCTGTTGAGGCTTACAAAGTCAACAGGCGAGGAGTGTCTGAAAGCCAGCTTTCTCAAAGTCAATTATCTAAACAAAAGAGAAAAGGTTTACAGTAATTATAGTCATCTTTTGCTGGTGTGAAGAAAAGGTCATGCCTCTTTAACTGCATTTGATCTTTGCAGTCCGCTTTTCAACGTTAAAGCTCAGTTCTATTAAACCCTTTGTAACAGCTCAGAAAAACAGCACGACGAGCTCAAAGGCACGACTCGGACGCAGATAAAAGTTTACTTGAATCAGGAAACGGTCAAGGGTCGAGAGTAGTCAGAACAGGCAAAGTTATCCAAAAAGGGGGACAGGCAGGCAGAATCATCAAACCGTGGATCAGGCAGGCAGAACAAAGGCTGGAAAGCAAGGGCGGATGCAAAATAGTAGGACATCTGGCAGGAAATGAGTGGAGATGGTATACTGTATATACTACGAGGCTGATTAGAGAAATGGAAGGCAGGTGAGCCAATGGGCGCTGGGTGGTTAAGGGCAGGTGATGAGTCCTCCCCCAGAAAAATTTGAGTTTCAGAGACTTTGTTTCCTGCATTCTGGTGACTTTTGAAGAATAAAATTAACAAAATAATAAGTACACTGCAACAGCATTTTTGTTAAAGGGACTGTTTGTAACTATTTAAGCGTATAAATGTACCGGGTCGGGACAGGTTGTGAAAAATTGCCATAAATTGGGAGAAATACGGCAGAATTGTGACCCCGGAAGGAAACAAGTATGGATGAGAATGGCGGGAAAGGGGGTTACTGCAGGGCAGGAGATAGTGGCTGGATGCGGTGCAGCTAAACATTGTTGTAACCCAGAAAAAATATTTTAAACTCTAGTAGAGGTCCCAACGTTTCCAAAGATATCAACTATGTCAGACAAAAATGTGTTGGTGCAGCCATGAAAACCATGGAGTGTTGGGTTTGAATATTTCACTCAGTGTAAACATGTAGCTTCAGTGAAGGGTTGGAACAAGCTGATAGAGAATAAATGATGTAGTCAGACACAAATAATAAACACAGAATATTGATTATTAAGGGTTAATTAAACAGAGATTGACACAGATTCAGGCTTGTGACTCCCCTCTTTTCTCTCCAAACCATTCCAGGCAGAATAAAGATAGAGTTTAATATGGACTTTTTACCATTATAATACTTTTTGGTTGACATAGCATGAATTGTCTGAAAGTAAACTGATTGTTTTGCATTTTATTATGCTGGATTCCCAAGTTTAATCTTATGTTGATTAAGGAGAAAAGAGTGAAATGCCAGATGGTGGAGGCAATAATTTGTTTGATACTATTCAGATCTGTAATATTTTTCTTTTAATATCCCTTTGTATAGAAAAAAAACAACCACCATCCATCTGTTACAATCCACCCTTGACTACAATAAATTGTTGGAACAGCTTACTGGATCCTGTGCTTAAATGTGAACCACATCAGATGTTCTGTGAGCCAACTCCACCACGCACAAAACAGCTTTTTCATGTATTATAACAAAATACAAAATAGCCAGAGTCCTTTGATCCCAATCCTCTCTAAAAGCCTGCTGAGTCCTGCCCAACAGGGAAGTATCCGGTTTGTTTTGTCCGTCTTAAATGTGAAGGGGTCCGTGTGTCAAAAGATCACACATGGCACAGCACATGGCTTTCTAAATTTTTTAGAGCTGAGGGATTTTCTCTTCATCTCACGCTGCGTATAACTGGATGTCTCCAGTACAAACAAAATCCAAAGAAAGCGTCTTTAATTAAAACTAATTCAAACTTTCTAAACAAAGCTCTACATAAACCCATACAGTGTTTACCTTATAATATATGTGACTATAAGTAAATCCATGTAAATTCATAAAAGAGTGCCCTCTAATCTCCGCTTCAAAGAGAAATGGAATTGTATAATATTGTTTCTGGGTGAAATTAATACATGGAAGTTAATCTAATGCATGGATTATCTTTGTTAATCCATGCATTAGGTGCAATTAAAGTCCCCTTTTACACATTAAATGTTAATTAGAATTATAAAAGGCAAACACACTAGCCTTGATATGAAAATTAAACATGTGATATTTCCTTCCACGTGGCGGCCACTTGCCAACAGATATTGCAGATGGAGAAGGCGTCTTTTTTGGTTGGTGTGAAATTACAGTTATGCAAAGAATAGAGTATGGCAATAATGAATAGTGGAACAGAATAATTATACTTGAAGGCCTTATTAATCACTGTGATATCAGCTGACCTGCTGTCTTTTAATGAAAGGACACTGGTTTGATGTATGAGGCCGTAAGGGTTATGTACACTTCCAAAACCTCTTGTTCATTTTTTTTAAAAACTGTCATCAAACAATTTCCCATTTATAACTTGTTACTCTTGAAGCGATTGATTGTTTTCCTCTAACGTCTCATTACAGCGCTGATGTGTGCATTGAGTTTGATTATGGGGGTGAGTCATCTGGATATCACCCCCTGCAATTATTCATCACAAGCGAGCACTAATTTCTCTTAACCACGTCCCCCTTTCTTAATCATAATCCTTGCCTCTGGTGCTGGATCACCACAAGTCACTTGTCCGTGTCCTACTGTCTGCTACAATCTAATCTGCATTTGCTTCTCCAAATGCCCTTTTCTGTCTGGCAATCCTTGCCACGCAAATACACACACACACCTTGTGGAATGGTATGACGTTCATATGATGTTTTTAAAGAAACCACTAAAAACACTTTCATGGGGTGATAATTGGACATTTAAAAAAATGTTGAGTGCTGAGGCTTAATTAAAAAGTCAATATAATTTAAGTTTTATAGATAAACAAGAGTACAAAATTCAAAATTAAAGATGTATCTTTCCACAAGTGCAGCAAGCATGCCTAATCTGTCTTTTCAAAATAAACTTCTGTCTTGGTTAGGTTTAGGCAACAAAACTACTTGGTTAGGTTTAGGAAAAAATGTGATTTGGGTTAAAATAACTCCGGAAGTGGCTTAACTTATGCGCGGAAGTTCCGTGACAAAAACTACTTAGTTAGGTTTAGGAAACGTTCGTGGTTTGGGTTAAAATAATACCAGCAGTGGCGTAACTTAAGTGCGGAAGTTACGTGACAAAAACTACTTAGTTAGGTTTAGGAAAAGATCGTGGTTTGAGTTAAAATAACTCCGGAACTGGCATAGCTTAAGTGTGGAAGCTATGTGACAAAAACTACTTAGTTAGGTTTAGGAAAAGATCGTGGTTTGGGTTAAAGCAATACCAGAAGTGGCATTACTTAAGTACCGAAGTTACTATATGTGTCATACAAATTTGTGTAACCTGACCCTTTAACTCTGCAAGCTGCTTCCCATTCACATCTGCACCTTTCCACCAACTAAGGGCAGCAATATACTTTACCTTCAGACTATCTACCCATATACCCACATACAAGAAGAGTCTGCAAGTGCATAGCAGCAGGGCCTGATGGCATGAGGGAGTTCAAAGCATGCACCACTTGCTTGCGAAAGCTCTCTTGCTCCAATTCGACCTAATTGTGAGCCTTAAGAGGGTACCTCATCTGCAGGAAACTTTCAGCCAAAACACCCTTAAAATCTCTGGCGTACTGGTCTGCAATGAGAAATGTGTTGCTTTTTAGTGAATTTGGGGCTTTTAAAGAAACCTTTTAAACACTTACTGAGGGATGAAATATGAAACGCAATGCTGGAAAAGAAGGCGACGAATCTTTTTGAGCACGCTGATGCATTAATGAGCAAATATCACCAAGTATGCTATATCAATTTTATTTTCCATAACATCTGGTTTCAGTAGAACTGTACACATAACATAATGCATATCTTTTTTACACAGTTTCATTTTTGATGAGACTCGGTGTCACAACCAAGCCTTTTTGAGTGTTGAGTTCCATTACATTCCACAGATTTCCCTTTGGTTACTCAGACCATCCTCCAGGTGCCACGGCCTGCACCTGTTAGTGAATTCTTGTCAATGAGCATCGCCTCGTAAACAACATCAGACAAGCATGCACATTCACACAGCCTCTCTGGGACAGGAGACACGAGTAGTCGACTGGCTAAATGCCTGAAAGTTCAGTCACCGATTTCCAACCTCGCTCATGTCTTGTGCCTCTTTACACCAAACAAAACAAAAAAAAATACATTACAGCTTGAATTCCTGTGTAACATGCCTCAAAGAATTCAGGCTGCGGGCAAAATGTCTAACGAGCTGCAGCCAACGAAGTTGTGTGTAAAAATCTACCAGGTGAAAAGGATTTGTGCTTTGCAGACTTTTTAATAACTGTTTCGTTCACGTTTTCGCAGTCAGTTTTTTAATGTGTCGATTGGTTTCCTGTCTGTAAACTCTTTAGGAGGAGCATAAACATATGCTTCTGCGGTGTGTCATCGCATTTCCTGTGACAGCATACTGTAAGTGCATTCAATTATGTTCCCAAGGCTTGTCATTTTATTTCCATCCGAGGGAAGGTACCTTGCGCATAATTTGATCAGTGTTGCATCCTTTTCTGCCTTTAGCTGTGAGCTGATGTTGTCAGGCTGTTACATAACCCGTCAATGACACAATAAAACTGTATGGTGAGCACGTCCAGATGAAAATAAAGGAAGAGAAAAAGTTGGCAGGTGTCCAGAGGAAACACTTTTTTAAATTATACTTGCTTACAAGGGTGCCAGGTTTCTGCATAGAAGAGGGCAACACTGATCAAAAAGTTGTATTTAAAATCACCAAAGCCATGATGAGAAGCAGCCTTAATCAGCACATCACTGTATGTGATCGAGTTCCCATGATTTGGAGATATCTTGTGATCTATGGCCTGTGATTACAAACTGCATTCGGAAAAATAAGCCAAATGAAGCGAGTGTGTTTATAGCCTCTTCAAATGCAAAGTGGCTGCTTCACTCGTGCTACTTTTTCTCCAAAAAGATCACATGGTTAGAAAAGCAAAAGTCTGAGAAATCTCAGGGAATGCCTCTTTTAGGGAACGGAGGTTGGAGAAGGGAGCAAGAGGGACTCCAGCAGCATAATGCAGAAATTTGAGAGTGTGTCGCCTCATTGAGTGCAGCACTCAAAAGGATTAGTAGCACAAGGAAACCTTAGCTTTCATCTTCTACTGAAAAACATTGTGATGACCTTCACTGCTCACTTCCTTGTGTGTAAATTTTGAAGCCAGGATTGTTATTT
Source organism: Sebastes umbrosus (assembly GCF_015220745.1). Taxonomy (NCBI): domain Eukaryota; kingdom Metazoa; phylum Chordata; class Actinopteri; order Perciformes; family Sebastidae; genus Sebastes; species Sebastes umbrosus. Next base: position 14,969,439 of record NC_051285.1, on the reverse strand, counting down.
ACACCTTTAATATGCTGTTTTTTTTCAAACACTCACGTTTTTAATTCCAGTTAATAAAACTAATATATATTGTTTTTTATTACCCTGTTTTTCAGAAAAGCACTTTACATAGTGCCAGCTTTCCAATTTTGAAAACAACATTCATCCAAGGATTTGGAAGCCTAAATAATGATCTTATTATTCTGTGTTAAAGCCAAATGAGAAATCGCAGCAGAGTCGTTAAGTTTCAGAAACCAAAAAAACTGTGAGGTTGTGCAGTACCAACATGAGCAAGGTGTCCTATTTGGTCGCATGGAGGAAAAATGCCCAAAGTAAGGGTGCCGACAGTGTGCATAGGGAACATAAATGAACATAGTTACATAATGTTGCTGTAGGGTATATAGAAAGAAAACATAAAAGAGAAAAAAAGATAATATTAGTTCTTCTGTTTCTATAGATGAACTGTCCTGAATACATAAAAATAATCAGTATGGAGGCCAACTAGGTTTGTTGAATGGGTTCGTTTTTAATAGAAAATATGGCACATGCCATACTATTTAAAATTTGACACTATTGTATTAACTGTAAGGCAGTACTTTTGAATGAAAAAAGAGGTGTTTTAAAGATTCCCCCCAGCAATAACATGTGTATGTACACCTTACACCCTTCAGCCATGCCTATTTCTTTGGTTTAAACTGTTTACAAGTATTTGCTTCCCTCCAAGTGCATCTAAAACACTCTCCACATGCTTGAGCATTCTCTCTACCATAACAACATCACTTCTTTTTTTAGTTTTTGTTGCTGTTCAGCTCTTCCTTCCCTGCAGCGACCTGAACACCGCTCCAGCTTCCCCAGTGGTGGAGTGACCTTCTCACCTTTCTCGTCAGGACTGCGCAGTCACTCAAAATTGATCTCAATCCTATCTCTTCAACAAAAACTTCTATATACCCATGTTTTCTACCCTCCTCTTCACCGCAAATCATTGTTTGCTTCCAAATATTCCTCCTCTGCTCGCAAAGCTCTTGCATCCGTCCTGGCTCATGAATATTTATAGTACGACTTTGAGCTTTGCATCTGTTACCATTCTTGATCTATGGCTTTGCACATTTTTTTACCCTGTATAAGTACACGCAATTGTGCAATGAATTTAAATGCGTTAAAAAAATAAAAATAAAATAAAAACATTCAAATTGCTATGAGGAGCTTGTTTTGCCATTCTTGGATATTTGATTTATGCAATTAGAAGTTGATTCCATCACTCCACACTGAAAATGTATTTTTAGTGATGCATGCCAATTAAGCAAGAGGTTGTTTTAGATGCAACTGTAGTGGTTAAGCATAATCTGGTAATAAACTGTTAATTGTGTGGGGTTATTGAGCTTCAGATATATAAAAAAAAAACACATTTCGAATACATCTCCAATAACAATATACCACAGTTAAAAACCACAATGACAGTAATTTACAAAACATCCCTTTGAAACGTCTTCAGACTCCCTTTTTACGGCAGCAAACAAGCTGCAAATGTTTCGGACAACTGTGTAGCACGACAAAATGTTCGGTTAGGCACCCTGAGATGGGATATACAGATATGAGTTGCACCTTCTCAACAATCTTTCAACAAACTATTCAGTTAGGAGGCAATGAACGTCACTCTTCTGTCAGATTAAATATGACCAAGTGACTCTTGGTCACACTTTCTCTACTCTGTTTGTTTTTCCACAGTGAAAGCATCAAAATGTGTCCCTGGTGATTTCTTTTTTTTTTTATTAGAAAATAAATGAACTACAAAGATACATTACTTATGAAATGAAAAGCAAGAATTTTGCATAAGTATTTCAGAATGAAAAATAAGAACCGCCACTGCAAAAGACTACCACATTCTGCATGTTATGATGTAGGAGGCAGAGGAACCTGTGCCTGCTCTATATTGCTTGCTGCACATTCAGTAAATGTATTTATCCGCTTCCTTTTTCCAGAGCTGGAGGCTTTCTAACAGAGAAAACACGAGAACATCCTGAACTTGCTGTGTATCTTAATCCTTTTGTTGGCTTGCTGTCTGGCCTGCAAGGGAGCAGCATTATTTTACAGGTGAATAAATAAGATTTATGGATGGACTAAGGTGATGAGGAACTATCTCAGTTAACTGGATGTGATTTTTCTGTAAAATTGATGTTGGATCGTGACTACCACTGTGTTTCGAAATTGCATAGCAAAGCGTTGGTGTGCATAAGGAATAATCCATGCTATTGCACTTAGCTATTTTTTTTTAAATTGAACAACTTATTGCATTGTGATAATGTTAATATGTCGGCATCGGTGTATGGAATTGTGCTCTCGCTGTGTGTCTGACTGTCATGCCCTGTGGGAGTTCTCCAGCGGTGGAAGAAGTACTTCAGTAAAAGTACAAAACTATCAGCATCAAAATATATTTAAAGAACCTAAGTATTACCTCAAAATTGTACTCACATTAGAATTAGTGTACTTACTTTCCACCACTGATCATGCCAAATCAAATTGTGCCCTCCATCCATTGTAGGTTTACAGAGAATTAAAGAGGACCTATTATGCTCATTTTAAGGTGCATAATTGTATTTTGGGTTTCTACTAGAACATGTTTCTGTGCTGTAATGTTCAAAAAACACTTTATTTTTCTCATACCGGCTGTGCTGCAGCACTTCTTTTCAACCTCTGTCTGAAACGCTCTGTTTGAGCTCCTGCCCCGCCCTCCCGAAAAGCCCAGTCTGCTCTGATTGGTCAGCTGGCCCACTCTGTTGTGATTGGTCAGCTAAACCAAACTCTTCGGAATCCGCTCCAGCTTTGCTCTAACTAGCTTTGTTTCAGGGCGTTCCAAACTAGCCGCCAGGCAGGTATTATGCAAATGTGTTACTTGGTGACATCACCACATTATGGAAGAAAAAACAGGACTACTTCAATCAAGGCGTTTCAGGCAGTTCAGGAGCAGTGTTTCTCTGGGGGTGAATAACTCCCTTTGCAGACCTTTTACATGCACAAACAACTATATAACACACTAAAGGAAAGGAAAAAGCATAATAGGTCCTCTTTAATATTTATTTAGTTTTCTTGTCAGGGTAACCCTGTCTCCATAGTTTTATATTTTTGGTTACAAACTGATGTTGTTTAAATATTTCTACATGTTTCTATATATTGTGTATATATATATGTAATATATATATATATTCTGTATTTATTTTTTTGATGAAGTGGTACAGTATGTTTTTGTAGTTTTTGTGCTCTGTATACAACTCATGTTGCACTCCTATAGCAGAAAATTTGAACTAAGAGTCAATGTTATTCAATTGAAGATTAATGGATTATTTTGGAGAAAATTGTTTTTAAGAATAACTTCTCTGGTATCAGATACCTTCGAGGAAATAGGCTGGTTATTTTTTTCTCACATTGTATATAAAGATTCTTTATTCAAGAGATAATATCAAGGGAGGCTTTACATGCAGCCTACAGTGACCTATTCTATAGATTGTGATAAAGTTACATAATGGTGTAACCACAACAGTTGAGAAGTATTACTACTAGTAGTAAGGTGATATGCAGAAAGATGGGTACAGCAGCAATAGTAGATATGTAGGTGTCCTCCACCTGCTACATCACATCCACCATTTGTTTTGGAACTAAAACAGCCATGTTCATTGGCACGTCTTACACAGTGTGGCGCCAGTGACTTGCGTTGTGTTTATTTCCTGAATTAATGTTCATTACTAAGTTTTGTTTGTCGTTCTTTGCAGTGCAAGAGGGTCAGACGAGGCAGCATGAAGTATATGCTACTGCCACATTACTGTCACCACGTCAAACCCCATCAGACTGATCTTATACATTATAGACAGACTGACATTATCTCTTCTTCTAGCATTCAGGTGAGGCGAGTTGTACTATTTGAGGCTTTTGAAGTTACTAAGGAGAGGTGTAGCCTATGTTTACCAGTGGCTACCCCGTTTTGTGAAATATGTCAAAGAGTCTACAGCAGCAGACATTAAAGGATGTTACATTTCTTTTATGATATATTAATGTACCATTCAGATTGTTTTTTAGAGTACGAGCTGAATGAAACTGCAATGCATGGCTCCGCTCTCCCAGGACAGAAATTAACAACATCTCTAAAATGTTTGCTCCGTTAATGCTTGGTGGTTGAGAATCATAGAAGAAACTAGGCCTTATTTAGCACTTTGGCAAAGTCGTTGAGTCAATCATGCAAATGATAAACTTTCAGAACTTCTTTCAAGAATTCTTCACAACTTAAATAAAACCTTCTCTGCAGATGTAAATATGTTCTCCTGTCCTGATCGATGTAACAAAAAACCAAGCCATCCATTCCAGTTTCATCCGTTACTCGATACTCTTTAGCTGCACAACCGACTGGATGTCACATAAAAACAGGAATTACCATATAACAGGTTCAAGGATTTCAGATTTCATTCTTTGTTTGAACGGTCTCTGACCGACTCGTTGTTGTTGAGCGGTGGAGGTGGCGATTGCTTGCTCCTCATGCTCCTGCCTTCCGTGGCGGCTCGCGAAGTCTCTGTCACAAAAAGCCGAGTCACCCACACGGAGGTGACTATACGCTTGTACTCGTTCCTGAAATTCCTGTTGAGTAAGCCATAGATGATGGCGTTCAGACAGCTATTGAAGTAGGCCATGAAGTAGCTGACCACAAAGAGCCACTCGGGGATACGAGGAACCACGCGGGTTGGATCTATGGCCACCGCCAAGCCAATCAGGTTGAGTGGAGCCCAGCAGATGGCAAACAGCACAAAGACCACAAACATGGTAATGAAGTTCCGCACGTCACTTGGTCTGAGGCGAGGGCTCTCCTCCGTCTTCACTTTACGTCGCACCTGGATGAAAACACATGAAATAGGAATTAGACTGTTAATGATTCCCCTCTGCCTCTCTATCTTACACACAAAACAGACAGAAACCCACACAGATATCCACACATAGAACCACTCCAGGGATCTCGTCCATCTATCTGTCTGTCTATCACGATATCCCCAGCTGAAATGGGCAGGCATCGACTTGCCAAATCTTTGCTGGTAATTAAAGACCAAATTGCTCAACTCAAATGTTACATGGCAAAAATGATTTCAATGATAAGATGATGTATTTTGTTGGTATATTCTGGCATTTAAAAAATGACTCGTCCAGTAATGGGTCAATGATTAAAGGTCAAAATTTCAAAAATTGCAGAGTGACCACATTTTCTACATTACAGGTCCACTTTGGATGAACTCTGGAAGACTGATGGGTCTTATCCTTGTTTGGCCCAAGGGGGTGCCTGTTTTATGTCGACACATTCTCATCCCAACTTGTCACATACCGCCGCTTTGTCACACTCATTGGCTTCACTCTATTTTCGCCATCAAAAACCACTATAGTTACCCTTGGCGTCACTTTCGGATTAGGCAACAAAACCACTATAGTTACGTTTAGGAAAGAACTACATGGTTGGGCTTAAACTACTTTGTCTGTACAGTGAAAATGACACTGAACGTTGTGAACACGGGGCACAAATGAACAGCTGACTGGAACGTGACGCACAGGACACAAACAGCGGTCTCCTGGATGAAAGCCCTGTGTTTGTTGGACCCATCCACCTCACCGGGTCTCACGTTTACTGAGATGGGTTTACATTGTAGTTAATGGAATGCCTGGTGTGTTTCATTCTGGCGCTAAGAGGTGCCTTGTGTGGCGGTATCGAACGCTGATGGCCGTGACAAAGCCTCAGTATTTGACACCCTGGGAATGAGAACGGGCTGTTTATTTACAGCCGATGGCATGTTTACAGGTTAATACCTTCTGTGTGCCTGCAAAGACATAAAGAACCATGTGGAGATGCAGGACACTGACCTGAATCACAAGCACCCAGATGCGTAGATAACAGAAGGTAACCACTGCGATGGGAACCAAGAAGTGGACCACGACCACCGTCACTGTGTAGGAGCTGCTGACATTCTGGGCGAAGGTGCAGGAGTAGACTCGCGGGTCGTAGCGCAGGGAGCCGACAAAGAAATTGGGAATAATTGCCACTACTGTGAGCACCCAAATTAAGGCAACAAACATGAGAGTGTTGCGATAGCTGTACAGCCGACTGTAGGAGAACGAGTGACAGATGTAGCAGTATCTGTTCACCGCTATCCCAGTGATGTTGAAAATGGAGCCGATGACACTCAGCCCCATAAGGAAACCGCTGACCTGGACAGAAAGAAATAAAGTGTTTGCGTCAGTGTGTTGGGAGCATAGACTGTATATAATGATGGACGACATGACAGCTCCCCAAAAGTGAAGCCAAATCATCTGGATAGCCCCCTGGTGGCTGGCTGCAGTATAGGTCAAAAATCCTGCCCCCTCCATGTAAGCGGATGGGACATGGGCCAAACTAAAAAGTCAAAGTACACGTCAAATAGTCATTTTAGGTAGTTCTTATCACGCTGATGAATGTTCAAGTGTTCATTTGGAATTGTACGAGAGAGGAGATGTAACTTTAATTTTCCATAACAGTCACAAGTCTGTGTAATAGAACATTTGTCAATGTCATCATAAATGTAGCTATGGAGATATTATGGTTAGTTGTTGTGTCTTTCTTGCCAAACAGCTACCGTGGTGCTAACATAGTAGCTAGGTGGCTCATGCAAACAAGCTGCGGCCGTGCCCGGCTCGTGATTGGCTCAGGCGGGTATGTGGGTGGGACCTCAATGATCACGACTGCACTCCAAATGACGTCAAAATCTCAAGATTGCAGCTCCCGTATCCGGGATATATTGGCTTCACTTTTGTACAGTGGGAGGAAGAGGAGACGCGTCGTCCATCTATACAGTCTATGTTTGGGAGTGGGTTTATTGGTGTTGTATTGGTAGTAAACTAAAATGCTGTGACTGATGGCGGTCTTACCATGCATTGTGTGTTCCCCAGTGCCCATCCGTCATGGAAGAGAGCATAGAGAACCAAGGGGTAGGGGTAGAAGGCTACCACAAGGTCAGCAAAGGCCAAACTCACCACAAATACATTACCTGGAGAGGAAGACACAGAGAGACAGCCTCTTAGTAAATTGCTCTCTGATCGTGAGATGAGTCATATGTTTTATGCAGGAGACACCATAATCATGCTGTTCTGTTGACACTGGATTCACCCTCTAATGCAGCTCTGAGGGGTTTGGCCCCTCATCTTCTCATCTCAGCACGATGAATTCGCCTGCATGTGCGCAGACAATCAAGATAAGTACATTCAACCCCGTTGGCTCATCCCGATAGAATGCATAAAATGTAGCACTTCTAATGCTTTTACATTTAAAGTGCTCACATGTTTTGCATGTAAAACATATTGCGATTTACATGCTTTTTAAAACTGAAATTATGTTACAATGTCAGAATCTCCCTCCAGCACTCACCTTGTTTCTACAGTACAGTCGTATTTCTATATGGCAACTAAAATTGCTGCGCATTCCTTGATTCAAGTATTCTTTCTCTGACAATAACCTAATGCTGCATGGAGCCTATCCCGGCCTGTCCAGCTTGGCGAGATTGTTGGCAGAGAGGGATGAGATTACAAACCAAAGGGTCCTAGCCAAAGCCACAGCCGGTCGCCTTGTCCCTGAAAAAGTTTTATCAGGAATGGCAGAGTCGCTGTGTTTTGACTGTTCGCTGTTTTTTTTTGAGTAGACGGACAAGCTTGTGGACACGGCACTTGAGCTTCTGCGACACTGGGGCATGCAGGTCCTTTTTAATCTTTCTGCCCCCCCCCACCATCCCCCGGCTCCAACTTAATCCAAAACAGTGGTATCTGCTTCACAAAATCCAGTTGGTACGTCACATAAATTATGCATTGCATTTAGTTCAGGCAGAGCACTATAGTTGCATTCGCCAATGGCAATCAGCTGCTTCATTCATGCGTCCCCATTAGTGGCTCATTCATCGGCTACCTAGGCAACCAGCTGACTGGCGACATCCAATCATATTCATACAGGTGTATGGATTATAACCTGTCACTTCTCACTCTCCTCATATGCTCTTGGCAGTGCCACAGCTCCTTCCACCAGCCAAACCTTTAACTTATGCTGCGAGCTTTTGGTATTATTACTAAGATCTAAAGTTCATGTATGGTTGTTGAGAGGGGGTTAGCTAACAAGTGGCTAAATGAGACTACTAAACGTCATCAAGCGGACTCGTCTGCCTTTACAGCCTTGTTTTGTATACTCACACTCATGCGACCGTTCTGATTGCATTCACACTTCAAAAATCATAAAAGTGCTATTATCTTGCTGAACAAAACGTATAAGTATCATAAACGTGTGTTGGCCACAACGCTTATTTTCTGCAATAATCCAAAACCTAATGGAAAAATCCCATTGGCTGTTTGTCGAGGGAACCCAGGGCAATTTTAACTTCCTGGTTGGCCTACAAAAATACGTCATCACTGGAGCACTCTATTGATAAATCCATGGTGCCGTCCACGGTGCTAAAGTAGCAGACAGATTTGTAATTGCGACTTTTTCCTCTTGGATTTCTAATATTCTCTAAACTATGCTTTTTTAGAGAATATTATATGTATTAAAAAAATACAGAACCAAAAGAGACGTTCATAGGGCGGTTCACTATTCGCAGGTGAACGGAACGTGCTATTGTAAAGGTAGTTCCAGATATAATGGGGCAGTGCATTGATAGGTCTTACTGTCTTGTACCATTTAGGTCTCATATGTGCGGCTCTCCTCATGTTTTTTCTTTTGTTCCTGTATTTGTCAGGAAGGACCTGAAGTACAGGAGGAACCCCAGACCTCGGTGGTGGGGATAGTAGAGGAGAAATGCCTCCTGGGTCTCATGTCCTCAGACATCTCTCAGCTGTATTGGGGATTCTTGTCATGTCCTGTATAATCAACCTGCTCGAACCAGGTCAAAAGTTCATAGTGCAAAGTGCACCAGAGCTTTATTTACAGCTATACCAAGCAGCTGCTACACGTTTCCTTTTGTAACTACAGTAATGTGCACATGTGGCTTCGGTGTGTGGCCGTCAACCTAGAACTGTCACTATACAGCCTGATGCACAAAGTGGAGACAGCAATTCAAAACTCATTGAAGGCTTAGCACCCTGAACTTGAACCCTGGAAAAAAGGGATATAGAGTGTACCTTAAAATGTGTATTTCAAAGTCCCCACTTTATTGGTGTTCTGAACTGTTTTTGCAATAATCAAATGAATTGTGATCAAGTTAAACAAATACATGATTCAATGCACTTTCTACTGTACAAAACTAGGAGAAAAAACTGAATGTGTTCTAAAGCACATTGAAAACATGCATTAACATAAAATTATATTAGGCCTTTGATATAAGGCCACCAGTGGTGTGATTTTTCTACACCAGTCTGAAGTTAGTTATACTTGCATGGCACTTCATTTAACTGTACTGACACAACATGCAGACCATATCAATACAGTATATAGCAAACATCCCCCCCAAGTAATAGGATACGTTCTTCATTTAATATGTACAAGCTAGGTTAAAGAATTAATTAATTAAAGTCTGGGTCTTTGATCTAAAATATGCAGCTTGAGCAGCTTGATCTGCTGATTTTCATAAATTGTGTATATTTCCATTTTTCCTTTAAACTTGAAAGCACAAGACTACGAGTCAACAGCCATGCTAGCAGCTCTGTGAGGCTATAGACACAGAGGTGCCTTGACCTAAATGTTAAAATTAGCATCCTAAAATGCTCACAATGCTAACATGCCGATGGTATAATGTGTACCAGGTGGTTGACCTTTAGAATGTTAGCATTCTAATCTATACTGAGAGGCACTACACACAGCTGAGGCTGATGGGAATGTCATTAGGAATTGCAGATACATTTTGGACAAATTGAGACCATGGCAATCCATCCAAAAGTTATTGAGACATATCACAAAAAAATACAAATCTGAATTTCAAGGTGGCACTAGCGGAGAAGTCAGGGGATCATCAAATTCAGAAGGATTTGTCCTCTGGGGACCATTGCATGGCAATCTATCACCTAGTTGTTGAGATATTTCAGTCTTGACCAAAGTGGTGGAGCAACCAAATGGCTAACAGAGCAGCATTGCCATCCTAAAAACATACAATACAGGGAAAAAAAAAACAAAAAAACATATGTCTGCTTCAGATACACAAAAACTGAATGCAATGCACTGTAAATAAAGCTAGGAAAAGGTCTTTGTCCTTAGAATGTGGGATTAAGAGAAAATATTTGCCCGAAATATAAGCGTTTTAGAACAATGAACATGCGACACAAACACTGATCGATATATAGTCATATTCACCACGCCTCTATCACGACGAACAAAATACACATAAGACGTGGGATTATGGCAAATGGCATCTTCAATTATAGCCTGATAATAGCCTTCATAATCCAATACTGTTCATTCTTTCCAGTGTATTTGAATATAAATTGAAAGAACATACTGTACAATGAAAAGGGTGGATGACGTTCTGTATCTTTTTAAAAACCTTAATATCAGTCTTTTTATTACGGGGCTCCTCAAACGCGATAAAGAAGAAATTATCTTTTCAGTCTGGATAGATTATTATTCATCATCAACTGCTTTGTGGGTGTGTGTGTGTGTGTGTGGGCATGCGTGTCCCACTCCAATCAATAAATTGTGCAATAAAGAAAGACACATATAAAGCATGGAGGTGGAGGTACACGTGCACACAAAGGTATACAATAAACACAAAGAGTGAGCAAAAGAATCGGACTGATTGTGGTTTAATCTCACCTTGAGGCTATACAGCAGTCTTTACAGGGAAGAATTTTGAGACTCACTGCAAGTGGAAATTCAAAATTTACCTTCCATATGCAACAAAACACCATTCTACTAGTTCTTTCAAAAGGCTCGACTTTATTGTCTTCTTCTTTTTACGGCGTACATTGTTGCAGCATGCTTTTTTACCCACACAAATATGCCTTCATTCATGCTGTAGAAACAATATCAATTTGAGAAAGTACATGAATAATAGACCTCGTTAAGTATAACTGCTCAAATTTTGCATCATTAACCACAAACAGTTTTATATGGGCTTCTTAAAATGTATGCTCCGACAACTGCACTCGGTAATCGAGGCCTAGTTTGAAGGATTCTGTGAAACGAGCAGCCTGCTAGTGTAATGGGATCATTTTAATTACGGTCATTATGGCATTTTAAGTTGAAATTAGGCAGTAAAACTTTTTAAGTGTTTTGAGTCTACAAGAAAGGATCCACCATCATGCAGTTAAAGTTAATGTACGGAGGCAGGCACAGGAATACAAAAATAAAAACCATAAAAGGTTCTCTGCACAGTCGGAAATGACTGCAAATGCAAGTATTATTGTAATTATGTGAATTTGATTTTCAATTTTCATGTTGAACATGAGTCACCTCCAACACAGCAAAGAGTCCAGTGCATTTAAAAGGGTGACAGTTCAGCTGTGTGTACTCGAGCTTTAAAATATTCAGACAATTATCACACAGCTGTTAGAGCCATGTTGTCTTTTCGAAAGGCAATCACCAACCACGTCTGAACCGTGAAACGTCTGACCTATTAAATGACCCGCTGTATTCCACTGCACTGCCGTGACGTCACACACTACGTGACAAATAACCAGCGTTACATAAACTCCTGTACTATAGCTGCACGGCTGTTATGAGCCCCTTGTTCAGGCATAATTGTGCGCTAAATCAAATTTCAGGCCCTTTTGCCAAATCTGTTTCATTGTTTTATGCTGAAGCGTTGTTTAACAGAAGTACATGGTAGAGTAGTTGTGTTTATTGATGAGTGTAATGAGTAGGAAAGTAGTTAACATGATGTGAATATTGAGATGTGATGGTGTAGAAGATTAAAGTTTGTAAAAGTTAAAAATTAGATAAAGGAGTGCATTTGTTTTTCTCACACACACTTATAACTAATGGACATGCATCAGTACTCTTATAAAGCTGGAAAAACAAGGGAGATGGTTGCAATTATCAACAAAAATGAAAAGAGTAATCCTTTCTGCGATAGCTGTTTATGACTCCTCTGACCACACAATGCTGTTAATGCATGAGGACTGCTGAAGCAGCCATTGCTACACGTGTACTGCTCTGGCATCAGACCCAGGAAATCTCTGTGTGTGTGTGTGTGTGTGTGTGAGAGAGAGAGCGGTACTGTAGCTGTCCACTTCATTTTCTCCGCCCTCAGCCTGATAGAGAGCGGCGTGCATTCGACGAAGCGGCAAACAAGTGTTTCACATTTGCGGAGCGCACATACAGTAAGATGCACACCTGCTCACTAAGCCACGGATTATGACAGTGATGATGATCACATTTCATAATTATTCATAGATGAGAGTCTAAGCTTAAATGTGACAATCTTGTTTCAGGGTTTTATAGCAATGTAAACTAGATTACACTACAAATGAATATTTGCCCAGCAGCCCCTGGGAATTGGGTGTAATTTGGACAAGTAACTGCTCGGAGACCTTGAATTTTTTGAATTTCCAGATGAAAGCATACGCACACTCTGAAGCGTTGACTTTAATTTGCAGTAGCAACTTATGTGGCTGCACCTATCAAAGAGGAAATAAACAAACATGCATAGTAAACAGTATATTTTTTTCGCACTCCTGCTTGTTTTTCCCCTCTTTTTTATGCCTAATAGGTGGACTGGATGATTACGTTTGTTGCGGCTTTTTACAAGGTTATTCACATGTACATAATTGCAAATGGAAATGTTGACTGAAACTTAATCTCCTTTGTCAAAAGGCGTGCATGAATGAATGAATACTGTAATAAACAATTTGAGAAGCAAAAATGATTTTGTGCATTTTTCCCTTCATGTCTGTAAGCAATTCCCCAGGGGAAGAGATTGCAAAGATTTTCCTCTCATTTGCTTTTTTTTTTTTAAATATCTTTCCTGTGGGAGGACATGCTAGGCAGCTTTGCCTTGTTAGCATTTAAATTTGTTTTCAGTGAAAAAAAAAAAGATGTCAAGGGAATGATGACAGGAATGGGGTCTGAATCCAGAAAGGACTGGTGTGGAGGGAAAAGTGGTCAGGCATGATAAAAGCTGCACTGTCATGTGGAAAGGCATGTGTTAAAAGTGAGGAGCCAATCTCATTTGAGGAAGGTAAATAATACAATCCTCACAAGACATGATCTGGACAATTAACAGCCTTGTTATTTTATAATGAAGCTGCCACCTCTGGTCATTTCTTCAGTCTGTTAAATGGAAGAACACGACACGTAGACAAAAGGGAGGCAATGTCTGACTCTATCTGCAGAGATGAGTGAACACAGCCTTCAAACAAGAAATAGAAAGTTAGGAGGATTGTGAAAAATAAAAGGAGGTTAAAGGTCAGCAGAGGATAGGACTGTTAGCAGCGGAAGAAGAGGAGGGGGAATAAGCTGATGACAGAAGATAAAAGAGTAATACAATGTACTCATAGCTTTGTAGGCAAAGCTATAAACGATCTTGTCATCACTACTATACATCAGAGCCTTTTCCTCAGCATGCCAGCATCCTCCTCACTCCACTGCCCTGCAGACTGCCTGGTCATACATAGCTGACCCCACAAGGGAAAGAAAGGCAAACGCTTTCTACCACTGTCTGTTCTTTATTTTGTCTATTCACTTAGCTGCTCCTCAAATTTCTCAACCAAGGAGTGTTAGTTTTGAACGATACGACCCAATAGCCCTCCTTCCTCGCTCCCTAATGATCGTGCCTTTTCTTTTTTTCCGCCGCTGTTTTCAGAGGTTGAATGTGTTTCTCATAGAATAAAAGAGACAAAACGCACATTGAGACTGCAAGGTGGATGGTCAAGCCATGCTGCCAGACTGAAATGGATTGGGAGCATGTCTGGGAACTACTATGTGAAGAAAAATGACCTTAAAAGTGCACTGTATCACTCTCTAGACTCTCCATGTTAAAAGGAAAAAAAGGAGAAGAGGAGTACACCAGCAAAGTTTGAGTCTGTTCTTGAACAGAGTTCAGATGTACTGTAAGCTGTAACTGAAAAGCAGTTGTTGCCTCAGGCAAATACTGTACAGTGAGCTCAGCTTTACACTCTTTCTGCTGGAGCAAGGACACATATAGCCTACAGTACATCCAACATTTTAAGTGTTTGATTTTTGCTTTTTCAGGGCATAAAAAAAGCTGCATCAACAACATCAGCAAACATTCTGGCATCTGTGACTAGTTAGTTAACAAGTTTGAAGGGTCCCAATATTTGCCGTACACATAACCAAATATAGACGCCTGAGAAGTGGAAGTCATTTTCTGAATCTCTGATTGAATTAAATCCACAAAATAAATCCCCATAAATAAATGTCTAGACTATTCCTATTTGCAAACACCTTATCCCTGGCTCACCAAGTATCCTCTTCCAACACCATTTATCTAACCCACCATTAAATTCTGTCTGAAGTGCAGTGTGGGGAAAAGTCATCCTGGTTGAGTTAATTGGTATAAACATCCCTGGAGTAACATTTTAATTAGAAATGTGCAGCAATTTATCCACTAAGAGATGTGACGAGAATTTACCTGGAAGTTAGAGCTCGATTCTACTAAAATACGTCAAACAAGGACATGCACATTTGGATGGGCAGTAGATCAATTAAAAAAAAAAAGGTTAAAGCTGGGGTATGTAGTTTTCTGGAAAAGGCAAAGCCCCTCCCACCAGACATACACGCGCTTCATACATTAACCTGTACGAGTACGTCATTCATTTCAAACATCATCCCGATGGTGATTGTGAACCCGATGTTGTTGTATAGCAGCAATTCTATGAGAATTACCGTCCTGTATTCTTTGCAAACTTGTGGGCATTTAACTAGTTATAGAGCCACAGCCATGTTATACCACATTATGTTAGCAGAAAGCTAAACTATGAGCAACATTTTCTCTCCATCTCTGAAACGCTTAGCTGACATTGATACGTGTATTATTGCGTTTATTGTCAGACTCTCTTTTAGACTCTGTTTGATAAGTCTGTCTCCCTTTTTTTGGGGTTGCTTTGCAGTGTAGGCAGTTGTTGCCAATGCTGGAATAGCATTTTGTTCTGCAGGATTTTCTGCACGGAAACAGGCTGAAGGGACGTGTGCACAAATCTGCATTTGTAGAACAGCCAATAGGAACGCCCTCTTTCTGAAATTACCTGTGATTGGTTAAAGTCTTCCGTCACAGGCTAGATTTTCTAAAGCCTGAACACCAGCGGCGATTCTAGGCTAAAGACTTTTAAAGACAGTAATAATGGCCAGGTCTCAGAGGGTTAGACAACTATTAGGGTTGCTAAGATAAAATTTTGGTGTGCTTGAGCACCCCTAAAAAGAGTCTAAATTCACCTCCTGCTGAAAACAGAGCCAGGAGGAGGTTCAGAAGTCTAGTTTTCTCTCAGAACACTTGAATAACAAAATGCTGAAAGACTAATTTTTGCCCAATGACGCCCCAAAAAACCTGCCTACCCCAGCTTTAATGCTGCAGATTCTCTTTGAGACAGTACACTTGTATTACAAAGACCAATGTGTGCCGCATTTTAAGTACCATAAAACGTTGAATTATAAATGTAATTAAATGTTCAGAGATTTAATATACCTTCTTTGTTTTAATCCAACTGCCTTGTTTTTCTTTATGTTTCTTACCCACAAAAAGTGTTTATCCAACATTCTCCCTCTGGAAGTTGTCTTATAGTCAAGGTCATCTTATATTATGCTTGGACCAATATAGCGTTTTCTGATCTGCCACCTCTATGCTTACGTTTTTGTTGTGTTTGTTACTATTGGTAAGGGGACAGGATGCAAAGCAAGGTGACCTGTGCCAGACACTTTATACACCCAAACACCGGACCTTCTGCTTAAGAGATTTTGAATTGCAGTACAATGACACACATGCCTACATCCGCCACTCCCCCAAAACACATAAAGGCACACTGCTTGACAACTGGGGGGCGAGCCAACGATCGCTGGCGGGATCCCAACACTCAACCGATCTACGTCATACTTTGCAGGTGTACTGCTGGGGACCCAAGGGAGCACTTTGTCAAATTTGGTGCAATTTGACATGGTGCTGGATATATTAGCGTTACAACTGAACTTTTCTTCACTTGCCTGGAGTCAACAGGAGCGGTTAGCCAACTGACAGCAGAATCGAACCACAGTGTATTTCACAGGTGTGACCGTGAGTAAGCCGCGACTTAGGAGTGTATTTCCCCCCGCTGTAAGACTTGATGCTAACTTATAACACTAATAACGTCAGCAAAATGCCTCTGCTAATTAAATCTACTTTATAACAGTGGTTATGTCAAAGCAAGCAACTAATACGCCTATTTGGAAATTACCTCCGCTAAGTAGCCGGCAACTTGGGTGTATTTTTCCCCTGTGAGTAAAACTGTATTTCTCCGCTGTAAGACTTGATACTAACTTATAACACTAATAACGTTAATGCCAGCAAAATACATCTGCTAATTAAATCCATGCTCTACTTTATAACGACAGTGGTTATGTCAAAGCAAGCGATTAATAAGCCTATGTGTATTTCACCGATGTTTCTGACCATGAGAGACCTAAACCTGGGTGTGTTCTTCAGGGGTGGATTTAGCGCCATCTAGCTTTATTTTTCACCTTCTCTAACCGGAAATGTTGGTATTGGTAATGGTAGAAGTAGTACTACTAGTACTTTTTTTTTAAATGAAACTATTAACTATTACTCTTTAAAAGAGCTTCAGAGCCATAAGAAGTCATCGGAGGACAGTGTGTAGGAAGTGGTTGCTAAATATTTCAGTAAATATGATTCAGCCATTGGTTGGCTGCTGCTTTGAAACCAGTTTTGCAAAGCAGCTCTTCCTTTAGCTCCCTCCCTCAGGTCTCCCTCTCTGCTTCTGTCGCCTCTCTTTAGAGGGCACTGTCACAGATTGTTTACAGTGTAAACAACAAGCATCACCAAATATGACACTTATGAATCAATTTCCAACGATTAATATGTTAGCAGTGTTATGCAAAACCAGCTCCAAGATATCCAATGCAACATGATGAAATCAGTAATAAACAGATTCCACAGTAGGAGCATTACAATTTTTTTTTAAATAACTTACATAAACACAAAAAAATACCCAAATGTAATTGCAAACAAAAAAATAATAAAAGGAGTTTACTTATATTATTGCACCTGCTTTTGGGATGTTGCTGCTTTTCCCTTCATTGAAGTTTTTATACATTTATATGCAATTTGTTTTCCTGGAAAAAGCCATTCGATGTAGTGTCACATCAGTTTACTATTATACTTGCGAGGGTTTAAGGCAAATACAACACACTGACCGCAAAAAACACAATCCTCACGCTCAACTGAGAACAAATTAAGCAACTGCCATACAATATAACCTTTCAGGCAAACATGCTAACCGACCGTAACCATAATGATAAAGAACAACTAAATCATGGTCAGTTAGGCGGAGGGAAAAAGTGCAGAGTTCCTCCTCACTGAATGAAATGAATGGGCACAATAAAGATATATAAGATATGTATGCATCATCACTCATTAAACAGGGGCTTTCAGTCCAAGTGAATCTCAAATATTTTACAAAACACATAAATGTTTGCACAATTCTACATCTCAATATGCAAATAAAGGATCTGTTTAGCCCTCTGCACACAGACAATTTGCATATTAAACTACAATCAATAGTTGTGTTCAGTAGATGGGACTAAGGTACGTTTCTGCCCTTTATGCTGTGTGAATGGCCACACTGAACCTAGCTTATCAAAGTCATTCATCTTCTAGATTTGTGTGTGCATCAGTATGTGCTGCTTGTGTTAATATTTATCTTACTGATCCCACATTCATCTGAATACCAGTTTATGCTAAACACGCTGTCCCAGTGTGAGCAGAGTTGTGCATCCGTGTGTGCGTTTGTGCAGCTGGGCTAAATTGCTTGCACATTTGCTAATTATGCCTCGAAATGTAACTGCTCATACATAAAATTATAGACAAATGTTCTTTGTTATGTGTGGGATGGGAAAAAGAGACTTGTTTTTTGGCACGGACAGTCATTTGTTTTGGACCACGGTCGTCTGGGATATCTCTCCAAACATGTCTGCATAAAAACTCAGGAACTCCATGACAAATGGAAATGACGGATGACCAAAGAACTGATTTTTAAAATGACAAATCTTGAGCTCAATTGTTATGCCACATTTAAAGGAACAGTGTGTAAAAAATTAGGGGGATCTCAAGTATGTTTTCTTTAGTGTATAATCACTTGAAAATAAGAATCGTTGTGTTTCAGTTACCTTAGAATGAGCTGTTTCTACATATGGAGCGGGTTTCACGGAGCCGGCTGCCATGTTTCTACAGTAGCCCAGAACGGACAAACCTAACTTTTCCTGCTAGGGCTAGAGTTGATAACGTTACCCGCTCTGGAGTTAACCCCTTCCATCGCTCCACTCAGCCGCCAGGAAACAAAACAAGAAACCTCTGTTGGTCTGAACACTGAACATTCACTTGATATTCTCAGCGCTAAACTAACTCTGTTGTGTGCTCCACTAGCTCACCTTTTCGCTCATCACACATTCGCCGCCGCTCTTTCTCTCTCTTGCTTCACCACTCACTTCCCACGTACACACACACTCTTACAACAACTGGCTCTAGATAGGGCTATTCACGTTTTTGATTCGGCCATCGTAGTTCTCCTACATAGTTGTCACACGGGAGAGGTTTTAATCTGCAACCTCACCGCTAGTTGTTGCTATATGATGCATATGAAAGATAACCTAGTATTTGTAATGTTCTGGACAGAATGCCCTCGGTGTGGGCTATTTACGCTATAAATTAATGAACATTGTTTAATTTCTGGTTTCAGTATTTACGTAATTATCAGTAGAGCAGAATTCTTAGCAAACAGATCTGCCAAAATACCACTTAATAACACAGACAACATCAGGGAAGAAAAATGCAGGTGTGAACATCGCACTAGGTGACGCATCGAGCAGACAGATGGTTCAGTATCACATGAAGACCGGATAACATGACCCCATTACAATATACATGAGGGCATGCAGAGTTGGAGGTACATCAAAGAAAAGGTCTGGAAGTGAAATCTTCCTGTTTTGAGGTTTGGTCTGCCTTTATCAAATGAAAATATCTATTTTTGTTACTGCAGTGTGGCTAAATTGCTCCCTGGTCTGAAGGCTACTTAGTTTCAAAGCACAATGAGAAGAGACAGCATTCATCTTCCAAATAGTGTCTGGCCATTGCATAACTGCCGCTGCCTGTGCATATGGCTGTTTTGGGTTCAGGCACGTGCTGCGGGGCTAGTCTTGGTTTGGCCAACACGGACCTCGTGCTGCGGGAGAAAGTCAGCATATGGACGACGTTGGTGGAACTGCAGTACAGTGATGTGATGTGATGTGATGAAAAAGCTTGTCAGGTGAATGGATGAGTGAAGGATTCACAGCAGGTGGTTTTATTCCACACACACAGAAACCCCCCCAAACCCTCAGGAACTGTCTCGCAAAATGTTTTTCAGTGTCATGGCCACGCTCCGTGATGCTGAATGGGTTTCGAGCACACAAACCATTTAACTCTGACTTGTTTTTATTCTTTTCGTTTCTTTTTGTGGTGATTTAATATTAGAAGTAGAGGAACAGAATTTCCCATTCCGAGCATCTAACTAACACTGCCAAAATTGTCACTTCATACAATGGTACTGTAGTAATTCCAAGCAAACTACAGTAATATCAATAAAGTTTGTTTCAGTGGGTGTACTTCTGGCCGAGTAATTGTTGCTCAAACATTTCTAGACAGCACAATACAGGTTTGAAAAGCTAAGGACTTAACATAAGCACCATACAGTATGTGTATAAATCTGAAACCAAAGAATTGTGGCACGGTAGATGGATGAGCAAAGTATGAGTAGACAAATACATAGAATCATTTAGGTTGCTAAATAGCAAAGGCGATCATGATATCACATAATGCATTTAAAAGTAGGGGTGTAGGAAGATATTGAATATCACGATATGTGATACTGTATCGATTCTCAAAAATAATCAATTTTTAATTAATAATTTACATGCAAAGATTAACTCAGTCAATACTTTATTTCATTGCAAAGATATGCACCCACTCAGTGTATGTGCCCTCTCAAAGTAGTGCTATGATGTTGAATGTTACAGGTACTGTGATAAATGCAAATGCAAATCCCACTGTTCTGAGTGCATAAAAAATTTAACTTTTTTTACTTACTTACAGTATCCGAATATTGAATCGTAACCCCTAAATCATGATTCGTATCACCAGATTTTTGCCAATACACAGCACTGTTTAAAAGCGGTATCGTTTTTGTGATTATAGGAGCTGTCAGTTTAAGATTCAAGTAAAAATATAATTTGCAATTTACTATATACCGTATACAATCTTTGGTCAGTAAAATGATAGCCTTCTGTGTCACAAAATGACATAAAATGGAATAATAACTCTTCAGTGTTCCTGAATGTGCTACATAGTGAATGTGATGTCTTTTCTCGGGCACTGTGAATGTGCTGTCAGCCAGAGTCCATATGAAAATCTCCCAAAAATGAGTACTGCCAAATGATTTCTCATGATTTGTCAACAAAAAGAAATTGGCTTGATAAGAGAGCTCCAGCATGTTATGTAATAGCACTGGAGCCTAACGTGACAATATGGCAGAATATACCAGAACTTAAAGCCAATATATTTTAATAAATATATATTTTATATATATTAAGGGAAATAGAAAATCTCACTTACGACTCATCTTGTTGCAAACTTTTTACTAAAGAAATAGTCTGAAGTCTGAAAACTAGTGACAGTGTGTTCTGTAGGTTATCCAAAGTAACAAGGACACTGTTTGTGGAAAAAGATGCTGCTGAATTTTTAAAAATGTTATTTTTCGAAAATGTGACAACCACAAAAAAAATCTCTGGTAGAAATTGCAGAGGTAGATATTTCAAAACCTAGGCAAATAAAACATCTACTTGAAAAATAAAGTTTTTTTTTTTTTTTTTTTTGGCTAATTTAAACCAAGCCTCTAAGACAATACGACTATACGAGTTGTTGAACTGAATATGTACACCTTTAAAGAGAGGAGGAGGGGAAAAAAGTGAGTGAGCAAGAGAGGGAGAGTTTTCAGGGTCTCAGGATAATCAGAAAACATCTGTGAAATCCAGCAGTTAAGAGGCTGCAGGGAAGTTAAAGTGTGGTATCGATCACAGCACTCCCCCCAAGAAACATCAGAAGTTTCAAGGACTCGGTGTTTGAAAGTTCAAGTTCATTCGACACAAGGCCAAACAGGAAGCTTAAGTTTATCTCCAGCTCTCTCTAACATGTCCGCACCTCTCGTCTCTCCGTGATGGAGGACTGCGCTGCGATTATATCAAAGAGCCGGAGATTAAAGCAGGTCTCTGGGGCTCGCCAGGGAGGTGAAATGAGCAGCCGGTGGTACAATGGCTGCATTGTGTTTAATGTTAATGGGGAGAGAGAAAAAGTATTCCCATCTGCATATGACCAGTCTGTCGAAAAGCCATATACAGTCCACATACCTAAACAACTAGATCACTTGCCAACTACTTGGTTAAGGTCAGGAACTGGAGATGAACAGAGATCTCCCATGTCAAAGTCACACATTTTGTTGATTCACTCCGACCTCCTCTGAGATTTTTTTGCGACACAACGTCGGGCTACTTCCCCCATTGCAATTTAGAGAGGACTATAATGAAATAATAGGTAATTTAAGGTGCTTGAACAAC
Organism: Sebastes umbrosus; assembly: GCF_015220745.1. Classification (NCBI taxonomy): domain Eukaryota; kingdom Metazoa; phylum Chordata; class Actinopteri; order Perciformes; family Sebastidae; genus Sebastes; species Sebastes umbrosus. Next base: position 14,947,688 of record NC_051285.1, on the reverse strand, counting down.
AACAAAAAAAAGTGTGACAAAGGCATTTGTATTTGCTGTTAAAATAGTAAAATCTGAGACAGTGGGGTGCTTTTCCTAAACATATACGGGATCTTGAACAAAAGAACTTCCTAAACATACAGTACAGTATTGTAAATACCATAGACTGTATGAAGTGCAAGTAGTCACCCTGACGTCACCCATTGGACTGCCGTATTGAGGCCTCGAGTTCGGCATTTTGACCATCGCCATCTTGGTTTTTGGGGGTCACCATGTTGTTTTTTTGCAACCAGAAGTGACACAAGAGAGTGGAGCTAAGTACAACCGAACACTGAATAAGACATTTTCACTGGTATTGGTATCGACTACTAGATTTCTGGTATTGTGACATCCCTAGTCTGAACACAAAGGTTTCTACTCAAAGGTTGCCTCTGGTTCCACTTGCACAGTTTATCTTTGAGGAAAGTTTCGAACCTCCTGTTGTCACACATATCGGCACTTTCCTTCTCTGTGCTGGTGTCAGCAACATAGTCCAAAGAAAAATAACAGGCCATGTTGAAACCCACAGCAGTGAAGTAATTTACTGCAGCTTTAGTTGGCAACTGTGGGCAACTGCTGTGCAAATACTGCCAGTCAGCTCTGCCTGTTGGTTCCCAGCAGCTCAGTCCTCATCAAACTTGGCTAAAGGTGATGATGTTGCTGCTGGCCAGGCAGGCAACTCAACAGCCAGGCTAGCTGCTGTCCAACCGCGGGCTGCAGCACCATCAGCTGCATCCTGCTTCCTCTGCCTCTCTGTGGTGCATTTCTTTAGCAGAGGACTCTGGCTCACAGAAAGTCTCTTCGACTCAGGCAACATCAAGTTTGAAGTGCTCTCCGGTAAGAAGGGAACAGACAGACAGCAGAGCCTGCTGTTCCGCTGCCATTCATTGATGTCAGAATACTGTATCGCACTGGAAAATTTAACTCAACTTGGATGAAACAGCTGGTTACACAAAAAAGTACACTGGTAAGTTTTATGGAGGGGACCTGCACAGATGTGACTGCACACACCACATTGCTTTGTATGGTCATAAAAAAGCCTGCTACATAAAAACTAAATGAAAGATGATACAAACCATCATCTAAAACTAACAAACCAGTGTACAACACAGTGAAGCTCAGTTGATGTTTTTTCCAACCTCTAAAAACTACTATTTAACATTTTGCAATATGCAAAAAGTGCAGAGGAATGATAACTATATTTAAAATCCTAAAAAGAAAGAAAATTAACCTGGTAAAAATCTGTTTCACTTTTTCCTCCTGCTCGGTAAAGTAATTGCAAAAGTTGAACATTTACAAAAAAATATGACTGAATATTTAAAAGAAGTCAACGTGGATTTATCTGACACGTAATTTCCATACGCCACTTCCATATTTAACCCAAACCACGATCTTTTTCTAAACCTAACTAAGTAGTTTTGTTGCCTAAATCTAACCAAGTTATTTCCTGTGAAGACAGAAGTTTATTTTGAAAAGACTGTATGCACATAATGAGCAGAAATTGACATGTGTTGCTGGACATTCGTAAGAAAACGTACGAAAAATGAGGAATAACTTTTCGTAAGATATCATATGAACCATTGTATGAGGATAAGTTGCATCACCTTATAAGTTGTTATGGGGAACTTGAAGTTTATTCTAATAGTATTCTTCTTTTAAACTTGAAATAAAAGAATATACTTTCAGTTTACTTTTAATGTACTTATTAGAGATACAGTATACTTAGCAAAAGTATACTTAAGTATACTTTGCTCATAGTGAAGAGTATACAGAAAAGTCTAACTATACTTGGCTAATACTGACAAGTATACAGAACAGTTTAACTATACTTGCTCATACTGACAAGTATACAGAAAAGTTTAACTATATTTGGCTCATACTGACAGGTATACAGAAAAGTCTAACTATACTTGGCTCTTACTGACAAGTATACAGAAAAGTCTAACTATACTTGGCTCTTACTGACAAGTATACAGAAAAGTCTAACTATACTTGGCTCTTACTGACAAGTATACAGAAAAGTCTACGTATACTTGGCTTATAGGCCTATTTGTACTTAATCTTTTGATCAAGACATACTTAAGAAAAGTTGAATTAAGTATTCGTGCCTTATAGGCCTACAGAAAGGTATACTTGACTTGTAGTTGTGCTTACTTTTTGATAAAGTAGCCTATTAAAGTGTGTGAGAGGAACCCAAAGAGGCGTTATATCTGTAATATGTGCAACAAGAGAACAATAAGATTGTTAAAGTCTAAGAATAAATCAGAAGGCAGAATGACATTGAAACAATATATTTCTTGACGAATGTGTCTGGCAACATATTTCTTTTCCTTTTCATGCTCTGTGTGGATCCCTTGTTGCCGTGGCACCGTAAGCAGCTGCTTAGTTCAGTTCTGCCTCAGGCCGGCTGTGACTGTGACTTTATCAACATGTCACCAGTTTGACTAATACACAGAAACAAGGTGGAAAAGATTAAAGGTTTGTGTTTTTCTTCAAAACATCCCACTGAATCATGTTGATAATATAACAGCTCTGATGAATGCTTAATGGCCTGAAATGATAAATGTTTTCCACCGAGTGTAATTAAAAGGATAATCGCTGATGAATCAATCTGTTTACCATCTTCACATTTCTCATCCTTGCTGCTCCAACTTCTTCAAGCATCAACATTTTAATAGGCACCATGAATGGTTGATGTCATGTTTTCCAGTCCATTGTCAGTGCCTCTCAATTTGTATCTTTAATGCATGCCACATTAGCGATGCACTTGTTTTCCTGCCTGACCTCAGGGCACGAGAATCAACACAGCACAAAAATAACCTGTCGATACGTTTTAGTGCCAGATTTCTAGGTACAAGGTTGTTTTTCTATCAGGTGTGATAAACACTTCCTGTCTCCCCAACATGCAGAGGTGCCGCATATAGTATGTACGTGCGCCTAGCAGCAGCTGACATCTTGTTGTCGTAAATGATGTGTACTCAAACAGAACAGCAGCCTCGTGAACTGCGGCTCACTTTTGGTGTTGGGAGGAGGATATTCGTTGGAAGAATCACCAGTTTTCCTAAACTGAGGTGAAAACAACACATGCTTTATTACAACTAATTACATTTTGAATGGGCAAACTTGCACTTCCCATTGGATTAATGAGACGCTTTTTCTTACTGGACGAACAGGCTAACACATCCTCACCCAAAACTCGTCGCATACTGCAGCTCGGTCAGTGGCCCTGCGCTTCAAACAATGACGCTTTAGGGCAGTTTTGGGCGGGTCGGGGACGCTCGTTACATGCGTTGTGTAACTGGTATTAAGTAGGCTACGTAAGTTATGTAACAAAAGTAAGGTAAAACAAGTCAACACTGACTTGGTTTCACACGGGGCATGAACAGTGGTCTCCTGTGTGAATGTGGTGTGTTTGTTTAACCCATCCAACCTCGTCTACCACCCGCCCTACGCAGACTTTCTCACTCTTTAAAGCTGAAGAAGACAAGATTGGAGCAAATATGCGGTTACTATATCCTGACGCTAGTGCATGAGACAGGTAATCTGGAGAAAAAAACCTGTGCCTCTGTGTCCTCCAGTGCTCCTAATGGTATCTGCAAGATTTCACAGAGCGGAGGAAAACAACCAGTCAGAGCTAGTGGCCTAGTTTGACCGTTTGATGGGAGTTCGCGAGTGATTGACAGCCAGCTCTCACAGACATCAGCTGGACAGCAGGCTCCAGGTCAGCTCTGACTGATTGTTGCCGAGGGGCACTGACCAAGCTGCAGTACTTGACGCGTTGGGAGTGAGAACGGGTTGAACAGGCCTCATGGGTAGAGCTCTTTGAGATGTCCACTGCTGTCTAAAAGCTTGTTTAATACGGGAAAGTAATGACGATTAGGGCTGTCCCGAATACCATTTTTTGGGCTTCGAAGCTTCGGTGAGAAATATTGGAAGGTATTCAAAGCTTGTGACATGGCTTGGCGTGGCGTGGCGTGGCGTGGCGTGGCGTGGCGTGGCGTGGCGTGGCGTGGCGTGGCGTGGCGTGGCGTGGCGTGGCGTGGCGTGGCGTGGCGCAGCGCAACAGGCTGACATGTTCTTCTGCTGCTGCCGCACTACTGTACACACACTCACCTCCCAGATATCCGTCTGGGAATAACTAATTATATTTAATGTTGAATATGAATAATGTTGAGGGATTATTCATTATTCCATGGGCTATGTGGAGATTAATTTATATGAAAAACTAAACAAAACAACCGAAGCATTCAAATACTGATTTGGAGGTTGATTACCATGGCAATGGTCGAAGCATTGAAGCATTCGGGTCAGCACTAATGACGATGAAAATTACATTATTCAAAAGATGATAAAATGATCCCCTTGTAAGCATTAGGAGCAGCGGGAGAATTTCCGGGTGGCCTGGCCACCTAATAGTGTTAGAAATGCAAAATGAAATGTGCAAATCATAGCAAAAATGGCACAAGGCACACACACTTTGCTCGGCACAGCGAAGAGACGTCGTTGTGTCAGGGCCAACATTATCGGTCGCATGCAGATACGCATCAACACAATGTTCATTTTGTGCGTGGAGTGTGTGTGGCCGAGCAGAGTGGAGGAAAACTGGACAGCGCAGGTGAAAAAGAGAAGAAGAGAAAGAGAAAAGCTGAGAGGGAGCTAGAGCTGCTTTGAGTGGTCGGAAGACTAGAAAGGCGCTATATAAATGCAAGTCCATCCATTAAAAGGCAGCAAAATGTTCACTACCAAGGGACATTGTTAGCAGCACGTCATAATATCACAACTACCTTTCCTGAGGTGATTATATGTTTTCAAAAAATATATGAACTGCAACTCTGTAGGAAAGCAGGAGATGCGTATATGCATGGAAATAATATTGAAAATAAAGACCTGTATACTCTTTTCTTGGGCTTGAGCTTTTGCAAGGCTGTTAATCCAGCTCAAACTGCCTCTCACAACAGATGAAATATTATTGACTATCTTGTATGGTGAATAACATATGATAAACTATTTGTGAGCATCACAAATGGTGCGTGCATTCGGTGAAGTTGTCATCTGTTGGTAAGCTTTTGTTTGCGGTGGAGATGAACTCAGGTCAGGACAATTCACATTCAAAATGCACTTTGTGGACGCTTTGCCTCAGGCAAGCCAAACCCTCCCTATCCCACACACACACACACACATACACACACATTAAGAATGCACAACACCGGGCCCTCGTCCGTTTTCCCCTCTATTCCTCCACATTAAAAATGCCATCCTGCTCAGTCTGGCGGCACATGCTGGCTGTGAGTTTTTTACAGCAGATACACCTCCTTCTGTCTAGAAACTCAGAGGGTATTTGCAACAGTTCAACGTCTAGTTAAGAAATCTAAGACAGAGGCTGATGCAAAGTAGCCTACAAATTCCTACGCCGTGGAAAACAGGTCACCCTTCTGCACAGTAGATTCTTAGTGATACGTTACACTATATGTGATTTGGTAAATGTACACGCTGGACCCACATGATCCCGTGATGCTTTGGCTTACTGGCTTTTCTACTGAGTGCAGCAGGCAGACATTAAGTCTGGTTAGTCCTAGGAGATTGACCTTTGAAGTGCACACTGAACTGTAAAGCAAAGCAGATGATTAAATCAGAAAGCTGTCTTAGCTCATCATTATAACAGTGAACATTGGGAAAATACAAGTCTAGATTAAAGCTGCACTGCACAAGGGGAGAAATGACTTTTGAAATTATTGATTATGAAACCACCAAAAGCCGTCTTTTAAGCACAATCTCTTTCATTATGTAAAATGTTTTGGTGTAGCTTTTTTCACGTCATGAATCACAGAATTACGTCCAGTCGACTGACTGCAACCTTTCAAGGGTTTTATTTTCTCTGGGCATTCTGTGTTTGATCAGCATTTTGGATGCACAGCAGTTGAGCGCTCAAATGGTCTGTCCCAGCTGCCAAGTTCTACCAGGACAGAAATCATGCTCTTATCGGGAGTTGTGAAATAGAAGAACAGAAACCAAAAGACATAGCCGCCACGGGAGAGAAGCGACTTTGTTTGATTGTTTTTCTGTCGTGTGTTTACTCCCAAATACCCCTTCTGCTGATTTAAAGGTACTATATATCACAGTTTACATTGTTTTGCATTGCCAATGTGTGAACAGATTTGAACATAACTTAAAAACTGAGACCTTCCCCGACTTTCACGGTTGCCTATAACAGCCTGCAGATGGATTTCTATGTAAAGGATGTGATGGTTTATGCGTGCGCTCTCGAGTGGCTTGCCTCTCTTCAGCTCCCCTACAGCGCCAACAGCGTGTAGCTACCATAGCAAAATACTATCTTGAGTGGATAACGTCAGCTAATTCATCCAGACTCCCAGCCTGATGTGGCTGTTAAATTGGCTAGCTTGGCTAACGTAATGAAGCAACCAACGCAGATTCATGCAGCGTGGTTGAGTTACAGCTAGCTGGCTAATCTTAGCTTGCTTGCTTGCTAACATTATCACTAGCAAAATCTCCAAGTGAATATGTTAGTTGGTTAATTGCCTACTTCACCAGCTAACGTGATGCATATTAACTTATGTATTACGACAAATGGTATTGATTTCAGCCAACAATGAGCGATGTTACGGTACAAAGCAAAGACTGACTGACGATTAGTTAGCTGATGAAGTAATTTGCAAACGGCAAGCTAGTTAGTAGGTTATCATGGAGCCAATGGTCCAAATGAAATATAGTAACATTACAGATAGTAACGTTATTCTAAGTACACATATATATACACAGTATATAGGCTAAATAATGTCATGTCACTGTTTTGGCCGATGCTCGCGCAAGTAACAAGACCAACAGTTCACTTAACGGCCATTGGTGTCACTACAAGGATTATCTGAAAGCTACGTATAGCACCTTTTACTTTAGTCTGAATGTAATTTTTAGTGAGTAAGTCCTGACACTAGTCTGATGAGCCTTTCCAAATCATAATAGTTTAACTTGTTTTAATGAACAACTATCATTGTCTAAGTCACTGAACACATTCACCTGCAAAAAATATCTATAAAAAAAAGTTTAAAAACTTTCAATAGGTGAATCTCAGTGAGGGGAAATGAATTTATGCAGGAATCTCAACTTGAGTTTCAAAGACTAGACTCTGCATGAGTTGAAATCAATACGATTTGATTATGTATTCAATTCAGGGTCATTTCAAATCAATCCGAAACAGATGGTCCCTTTACACAGATCTCATCTTTTTGGAAGAGGCTGATTATATGCCAATCTCTAATGAGATTTCTCTTCTGCTGTAGGCTACTTAACATGACTTCAGGGGTATACCGAATAGAAAACTAGTTGTATGAAAACACTTTCCGTCTTTAATTTGATTTAAACCGAAGCACTCAGTGTCATAAATACCACTGGCAAGAGACAACATTTGAATGATTTAAACGGGGCGTGACACATCAAAGTGTAGCTCTCGATCTTGTGCTGATACAGTTGGCTGCAAATTATAACTATTTGTTGTGCATTTCACTCCGATTTCTTTGGCTTTGTGATATCAGTTGTGCTGTGAGTGTTTTCAGTTCAAATATCGCCCCTGTAAAGTTTTTACCAAAAAAATAGACCATCATAGTTAAACCGCAATCTGAACATAAATTACTGTATAAATCAAATATAAAATAACTTCCCGGATGCATTTAAAATCATTCTTTTCACATTTGGCCTCAAAACCTTTATGTACATTTACTTTATCTCTGTAGGGATGCATCCCGAGAGCAGATTAGGAAGGAGCTTTCATCCTGCTGCGCTGTCTCTCGCTGCGTCTGCCTCAAACAAACACTCTGTTTGTCTGTCTTGTTTGCATGAATATAGTCCTGCACATCCCTGTCACACCTCCCTCCCTCTCATATCCCATTCTCATTTTCTCATCCTAGATTGCCCTTAATTTCTCACATCTTCTCCATTTCACCTCCCTCCTTTCGCTCTCTTTCTCCTCCTTCTCTTACAGTGAATCCCTCGCTTCTTCCACCTCTTCACCCACGGCTGCCTGAGGGTTTTCAGAAACTGTTACATAATGCACTTCAAATTATCTCAACGCATACATTATGGATATATGGGGATATACGGCAGGCATTACGGGATAAAGAATAAAAGGGATGAAATTACTGATCGGCTGCTTTGCAGATTAAATGGGTCAATCTATCGTGTTCATGGTTATTGAGATTAAAGGAAATTGTTCTGTCAGTGGCTGTGTGTGTGCGCGCATATGTGCAAACTTGTGCTATTGAGTCATCCCCCATCTCGGCACTAAAGTACTGATAACAACTGGGTGATTGTGATGACACATGACAGTAGTTCTTACATTGTCTCGGCTGTGCCTCTTCCCTTTATAAAGCAGCATCACTCTCCTGCTTTTCATAGCGAGGGATTTCAGTCCTTTTCCTCTCTTATCTAAATGTTGGGCTGTCTTTCTCTATTTTATAGCCTGTGTCCTTGTCGTTTTTCTGTTTTCAAGCTGTTTCCAAACCTTCCTTTTGCATCTCTCTCTCTCTCTCTCTTTTTCTCTCTAGCCTCCATCTAGCTGGTCTCAGCTCGTCCTGCTTCCTTTATCCAGCTGTCTGTGTTCAAGGGAATTACAGAAGTCATGCTTCACCCAAAGATACAGGACAGTGTCTGGGCAAAGCTCAGGCAAAAGTAGACTCCCAGAGCACTTAAAGCTGCTGAAAAACATCCCCAACAGTCAAGCCCAACCTTCACTTCTGCCTAAATACTCTTGAGTAAGACAAAAAACAGTAAAACAAGATGATGAAAGAATTATATGGCAAAGCCTCAACACATACAGAAAATCCCCCAAAGCCCCGCAGACACTCTCCTCCCATGCATTATAGATCAGTGGCAACTCAGCTCCCCTATGGATTCCACATGAAACTACATGATGAAACCAGACTGAGTGGCTAATATTTGTCACAATGGGATGTATAATGGGATGTCAAATGCAATTTTCATGCGCAATTCCAAATGATTCAATATCGAGTAAATGGATTAATTCAAATCAAACCAGCAACAGAGCCCGTGTGTCTAATCTCTTCCCCTTTTCTTCTTGAGCTACAGCTTAACACTCCTCCATTTCCAATTCCGCCTGCTCTGTGATCTCTCTGTCTCTGCCTCCGCTTCTCCATCTCCTCTGTTACGCACATAAAGAGGTTCCAAAGGGGTCGTTGGGTGGATGGTATATGAGCCCGCCTTCAGCTGTCTGTTTTGGAGAACTTTAACTGTGCAGCAGAAAGCTGAGACGGCTCCTCAAGCATTAAAGAAAAACCTCATCGATCTGACAACCTGTTCAGCTGTCTGATCTCCTGTTTTTGATTTTAATGAATTAAAATCAAACACCGAAGTGCCCCCTTGGCAAAAAACCTTGGTCGACTCTGGAGCATAAATTATTGTAGAAATCAAAAAGAGCCGAGGATCTGAGGGTTCCTTCTGGGTCATAGTGGAAATGAAGGGCATAACTATGTTTTAAAACTCATGAGCAGAATATTAAAATCCATTGTACACCTCAGACTTGAGGTTTTTTACCCAAGAATAACAAGGTACTAGTATAGCAAGTAAGTAAATCAGCACCTTTTGACACATTGAAACCAGGGTTTCAAAGTGTTTCATATCAAAAAGAGTAACACAAATATAAAAGGAACCTCCTACTACATACTTAATATACCCCGTGTCTCACAACTTGTTTGATCTGTTGTGATTTTTCCTCCAGCGTATTTGATGGTTTGCTTCTTGTATCATTCTCGTATGTAGCATGACTCACAAAATAGCAAATGGATTATTGCTCGAGGAGGAGGAAATAAACAATGAGCTGGAAGAGAAGTCACTTTTAACAACAGCGCTACCCAGATAGCTTACGATTCCTGTTTCTGTGTGCTCAACTCTTTCTAACTTGTTTCTCAATATATTTTGGATGCACCATGCCATCTTCAAACTACAAGGGAGCAATTGCCAATTAAGTGAAAAAAATCTCACTTTTAACCATGCATGACACTTTGAAATATATTTTAAATATGAAAGTAATCTGTTTTCCACCATTAAAGGTGTAAAATGTAAGTCTGGAAGCATTTCTATTGCCTCCGCACAGCTCTCATGGTGACGGCTCAGCCGGCAGCTCCAGCTAACATGCACAAACATGCACTAAAAGCATGCACGGCCAGCACGGCTATGTCAACAAAGCATGGAGAAGCTCAGATTACAACAAACCCAGAGGGGGAGTGACTTCATTCTCTGCTCAGGTAGACATTACTCCTCTACATCTTTACATAGCTAATAGTTGTTTGCTGTTATATTAATGCTCTGGATATTGTATAGAGCACCTTTAAGCAAAGCAAGGTTAAACATTGCAAGAAGATTGTAATTTATGTACAAGTGAATTGGAAGAAAGATTTTTTCAGTGGTTGGTAATATCATATTTTATGAAAAAGTATATTATGACCTGATAAATAGGGGAAATGATACAATGGGTAAGTTCTGGCTGACATTTATTGAACATGTCACTTGTAAATGTGTCAACGGAAATACCTTTTCTTCTCCTCGTACAAAGAGGAGAGCTGTCGTTCTTAATTCTCTTTAAAGCACTGTATGTCACGGCCCATCGCTTAAATCGGCGGTTAATGTACATCTCTTAACAAGTATCAGTATAGACAGGGCAGCAGAATGGTGTTAGTGCTCAGAGAGATCCCTTGCAATAGTCTGCCAGCAGCCGTATGTCCTGTCAAAATGTCTCCGAGCTAGACACAGAAATCCTTCGTACTTATTCATTGGGAGAAACTCTGGATTAACGTGTCAGCTGAATGCCTAAAATGTAAAGATGTGAATGTGTCCAATAAAATAACAACGCAAACTCTCTCTCTCACTTTTCTAACACTCATTTGCAAACTTTTGAGGATAATGTTTTGACTCGCATTCGTTCACTGGGGGCCAACACAGTACATCAAACGTAACTACACACCTACACTATGGTGTCTAAACCCATTTGTAACCATAGTACCTTATTTTATCCAGGAAAAAGGCAGCCTTTTCCGGTGCCAGTACCAGCTGTCACAAACCAAATAATCATCAGAAGTGCCTGGGTTTTCAAGAGTTGCTCCAGCTCAGCTGGGCTCTAGTGATTAGGCTACACTTCAACAGAACTGTGCAACTGTTCTGTGGCAAAATACCTCATGTCAAAGCTCCGCTAACAGGCTTTTTGGGGGAAACCAAAGAAAAGCTTTCTTGGAGCTTTTGACTGGATTGAGGCCGGATTGTCAGATGCAGCCTACAGGTCTCCACTCTATCGCACTATGTGTTCTTTCTCATTAATATACTGTATTTGATAATAGGCTTGTCGCGGTAGTCTGTGTTATTGGTGTTACACGGTGGCTGGGCATACACCGATAACATTACGTACCCACCTTCCCCACTGTTGTTTTGCTTTTTTTTTTACAAAAATAAAACCCATTTAGTTCATTTTGGCGTATAAGTGTGTTATCAGTAGATAGTCGGACCGCGGACGCTACAAACTGGAAGTGAATGTGTCTGCTCCATACAGAGTCTCAGCTCAGAGTAGCAGGTGTCATATTTCACACATCCGGGACGAGAAAGAGTTGACCGAGAGATGGCAGTTGATGGTGTCGAAGTGAAAAACAAACGCACCTATTTGGCAATATTTCAGATTTAAACCCGATGCTATAGGGGAACCATAACGTTAATGAGGCAATCGCCGCGAGGAGGACGGCGCGGCCCCAGCCACTGTGCGCGGCACAGCGGCGCCAGGTAACTTCCCTGCGGCCCCCGCAGCAAAAGCTGGACCAGAGAGACCACACACACAGCCACCCGACGGTAAAATCAAAGTAAGCGCGCTACACATATTGACCGTCATCTTTTCTTGTGAAATTTCACATTTCATAACACCGGTGTTATCACAAGTTTATTAACCGGTAGGAAGATTTCCTCACCGTCACATACAAAAAGTACACAAAGGCTGTTGTACAACATTACTGTCCAACATAAACTAATTTGGCAACAAACATTATCTTCCAAAAGGAATTATATGTTCAAAACGCCAGACATCAGAGGAACTCAACCAGTGAACTAGGCTTCTCCAGGTGAGACTGTTCTCACCTTGGATGACCATGAGTGGCTGGTCTCACCTTGTCGACGGGTCCTCAGATCATACTTTGGAGCCAAACATTTCCAACCCTTCTGTTATTTGCACTGCATTTGACTAGATGTAAACTTTGAATTGGAAGAGCATTTTGGGCTGACTGATGTTCAAAAGAACACAAGGACAGACAAGAAAGCAGATTGAGAGAGACCTTAGGTTTGAGTGTTTCAGCACCATGGAGAGAGACAAACAAAGAGACTGGGATTTCAGTGTTTCAGCACCATGGATAGAGGCAGACTAGATGTGAAACACTGCACTGGGTAAAGAGTGCTTTTTTTTTTCTTTCTCAAGCCTCAGTCTTAACTAAGGAATATTTTGAGCCTTATTTTTGTAGAGGCAGAGAGCTTTAGAGGAAAGTAGCTGGGGAAGAAATGAGAGGGAGGTGGAGAGATATGATGTAAATAAAGTCTCTGTGAAGAGAGTCTCTGTAATGTGTGATCCTGTCTAACTACCTTTGAAGGTTTGCAACACCTACGCTCCTTCAAAGACAAATCCCGGGGGACAAAAAACCTCTGCCCCACACAACTGTACTAGACACCTTTCACATACTCACACACACACATTCATACAAAACATCGCAATAAGATGTGTAGACTTGCTGTACTGCATTTTCCTGAAAATTCTTTATGTGCATCTGTACATTAGAGTCCTCGTGTACGTGTCAAAGACACATTTCAGGGGACAAATGGCTCTAATGGCTCATGAATGTGTGATTGTGTCCGCGGCACAAGCGTGCTGATATACTGTACAATAGCACCTGATTAGAGATAAAGCCCCTTAAATCAAACATTGAGGTCTTTCAAAAAGAGGAAAATATGAGAGGGCGTGCGTAATGTAGCTATACATGACCAACATGCATCAGAGTTTGGATTAGTGTGAATAACATAGTTTGGTGCCAATTCAGCATCAGACTAATTATGACTATGTACTATAATATTTACTAGAGCATGCCTATATCACTATTTAGTGTAGGTGAGAATGACGCAGGTTTAGTCATCACTCGCCCACCCACCCAGCATCTGGCGAAATATTGTGCTCCAACACTCAGCGGTCAGTTTACTTTGCTCACTCCGCCACAGCAGGGACTTATGCAAAGCCAACAACAACTGTAGTGGGTAATCATATGCTATCCTCTGCTTCTTCTGTGCTGTTGTTAAGTCATGTGTTTTCCCGTTGAGTGGGTTGTTTCAATCTAGAGGTGCCGTCCTTCGAGTTCATGACTATGGGTTCAGCGTGGTTTCTCAACTGCTGAGTGGGCTGTTGAGAGAGTTCATCTTTAAGGCAGGAGTGCATCATGTAAGTGGAAAAACCCCCCCACAAAATGTATTTTTTTTCAAAAGCACTCTTTCTGAAGAGGTAGACTATAGGAAAGCTAAAATTAGATAAAGAAAGAATACGTAAGGATAGAACAGGTCATTTTTAATTAAGCGGTAAACCGAAGGTGTCCCTGTGCAGGCGATTGTGGATGTGACTAATAGGTGTACTATGTGTCCTGCAATATAAAAAAATTGCTGCTCTGCCCTTTGGTGGTGTCATGGTCCTAATTGAGCGAAAAATCAACCCCTTTACTCTAAAATCCAAGCCAAGAGCGCTCCCTCTTAAAAAGCACAAGTGGCACTTGCATCAGGCTCCGCGGACAGATAAGCATGTTTTGCCAAAGGGTAAATGTGATCACGGTGCCGAACATGATCTTATCCAATATGATGGTTTTTATAGAATAACATTGTGTGTGTGCTGTGTGAGGTTTACGTGGGACAAAAACACTCCCACAGTTGTTGTTGGCAGCATGCACTCACTATTGTATTTTTGATAAGTACTCCCAAGACTGCACGTCTTATATTTAAAAGGGTTATATCAACATGATGCCGGAGTAAAACTGAAAAGCGTCAGAGATAAAGATTGTAAAATCTCTTGTGCGTACAACAACTCTTTTTTTAATAAGACATAATCTCTGTCTTATTCACTCAAGAAGTGTGAAGACTTTTGTTTGATTGCATCAAATCAGGAGCGTCACACCTTTTTACTGGTTTTACGGGTGTTACGTGTGTTGTGAAGCAGACGCAGACCTATGAAACAACTAGAATTTTCAATTGTAACTTCGTCTTGTTAGGTCATGTGTCAGCTAACATTATCAGTGAATATAAAATGAAAATAGGCTGTCCTAGTCGTTGTGCTATCTACATCAATCTAACAACCAACAAACTTAATGCTAATGATAGCTTGCATTATTTAGCTATAACATTAACTGAATACCCCGCTGTTTTGGGGACACCTCTTGCACAGTGATATTTTCAATACATATGAGGATAGGTTAGCGAGGATTTTTTTGCTTTTGTTTTAGCAAGATAGCCTCATACAACAGTTTGTATATCTTACGAAAAGTTATTTCTCATTTTTCGTGCGTTTTCCTACAAGTGTCCAGCAACACATGATGAATGTCCGCAACCCGTATTAATTTCCACTCGTTACATGCATACAGTCTTTACAAAAATAAACTTCCGTCTTCACAGGAAACAACTTTTAGGTTTAGGCAACAAAACTATTGGTTTCGCCAAACTCACACCAGGCAGCGTCAAATTGCGACTCACTGCAATAATTATACTTTTCTGCGGCCAGGAGGCGTGTTCCTCCGCTTCAGGCAGGAAGAAATTCTTTGTAACAACAGGTCAACATTTTACAGAAGTCACAGGATCTGTTTACTGATTGGCCGCGGGTCCTCTCTGGTCGCACTTCGCCACTAAAAGTTAAACTTCTCCCAACTTTTAGTTTGGCCACACTCCCAGCGTAGAATCAAACGGCCGTAGCTCCAGCCGAGCTCGGGTGCGGCCGCCGCAGCTTTTCATAGACATTGCATGGCAGCTCGCAGCAGGCCACACTTGTGCCCTGGTGTGACTTTGGCGTTAGGTTTCGGAAAAGATCATGGTTTGGGTTAAAATAACTACTGAAGTGGAGTTACTTAACTACGGAAGTTATGTCACAAATAAACCAACGTTGACTTCTGGTTCCACACTGGATACAAACACACGTCTCCTGGGCAAAAATCGCGTGTTCTTTTCACCCACCCATCCACTCCGACATCCTCCCCGCTTGCCGCTCTTTACACCTCCTGGTTCATGATTACGTTGATTACATATGAATTGATTTCATGCAATATATACAATTACAGTGCATTACTTTTCGTAGGTATAGCAACAAACAGTGTTTGAGAACATAGCAATGTGAAAGCTGCTGTGTTCTTGCTAACCCAAACTTCAACTGGGAAAAGAAGAAATCCACCCACCTTTAAACAATGGCCTTAGTTATTGTATATTTTATAGTCTTATAAGTGATATCTTCTGACCTATTGTTAGATGTCTTGTTCTTTATATTTTTTGAAAACTATGTTATTTAACAGACACTAAAAAGTCTAAAGTCATTGCTTAATACTTTGGTATTTTTGAATGATGGTGAATATACTGTAGTATCTTGAGGTGAAGGCAGTGGTGCTACCATGTACATTTTGAACTCAACATGATTTTGCTTATGCTGGTGAAGATAATAGAAATCCATGGCCCTTATTTTTCAGTCTGTCACTGAGCATGAAGTCTAATAAGATAATGATTAAAAGGATTTTGTAGGTTACGCTACACACAAATGAAATTACACTTGACATATTGCTCCTGATTTACAAATGTGTTTCTTGAGAACTTCCACTTCTCAGCTTCAATAAATAAATAGCCTTGGTCCAAGGCGATTCAGAGCTAGGAATAAGCTGAACCTTACATAAACCTGAGTTAAAAAAAAAAAAAGTCCATGCTAGAGTGCAGAATGTGGGAGTCTTTCTCTGAAGACACAAGACAGGGTTGCACCCCCTCGACTGTGTCCAGCTGACTGAAAAGAAATAAAAGAAAAAATGTTTTCCCAAGTGTGCATAAGAAGTGCATAATGTCCCTAAATGAAAGGAAAGTAGCTGTTGTGGTCAGTCCTTAGGGTATTTTACCCATCGACTAATGAGGAAGAAAGATTCCTGGTTGTATCCTATTGGCTATGCAAATAAATGCATATTTTTCTGCACTAATTGTCGCCCGACAAAGCAAAAAATAGCCTGTCAGCTCAGTGTGGCAGATTTTACTGCACAGGATATACATCTTGACAAGTTTTTAATGCCACATTTGTTCTTGAGCAATTTTTAAAAATCAACCATTAGGGCAGTAGCTCTCAAAGTGTGTGGCGCAGAGTAATACGTTTGTCAATATTTGTTATTCAATATTTATCATATATTCCTTTGTTTATATCAGTTCCAACCTTGGTAATGAAGTGATGTTTTTCACCGATTGTCCACGTTAGGTCAGATGATCCTTTATTATGTAATGATAAGAGTGTTCCAGCAGCAGGAGGACCTGTGGTATCTCTCTTTCACACACAGCAGCCTGTCACTGAAAGAACTATTTAAAACGCACCAGGGGAACAGCACCTTTTGTAGTTCATCTTAAGAACATTGTAGTTTAACCAAAGCAGACCCACGTCAATAACATCCGCTGCTGTCGCATCATAATTTCGGAGCCTATAGTGAAAGTGCAGTCGGATTCTCTTAACACCATGGTTGTCTTTTCCTAAGTCCTTCAGAATTCTCCTTCTCATCTTTCCTTGACCTCATGACGTTTTCCATCGAGGGCAAGGAAAAGTGGTTAGGAAAAGACGTTAGGATGTCATTTTATGACTTTTGGAACGCAACCCAGGTGACGCCTATCTGGCTCTTGGGTTCTCATTGATATGTGGTGAGACATGAGGATAGACCAGTGTGTATTTTATGTCTGAAAACTCTGACAACAGGAGACCAAACAACTTAAGAAGACACTCAGAAACATTACACCCCAGTCACGTTGTAGCAGTCCCTCATTCTTTGCTTGTCATTTCTCTTTTCCCAACTCATTTTAGCTGAATGTCACAACTCCCCTGAGTTGATTGGAGGTTATTCCGATCACCTGTTGTGCAAGGTGTTGGGAACTGATGGCTCCTAATGAACAACTGAGAGCAGCTTTGTGAGTTTCCCCTCTTGGCCAATCAGGGCGTGACGACGCCCTTTCTGTAAGGCTTAAGAGAGGTGGAGAAACAAACACCCAGGACACTCTGATCCTTCCTTCACTTAATGCAGGCCTCATTTTAGCAGATTCAGCCAGAACACTCTGGTCTTTAATTCCCTTTGGCGACTTTGTTGCTGCCTTTTCTGATTGAGGGTGATTTTGAGCTGGAGTGAATATTAAAGAGCACCTTTCCACTAGGTTACCTGCATCAAGGCAGACTTAGTGCTATACCGGCAAGAGTTCGTGCTTCTCTAACGATAACACCCGCAGGCTTTATTTTGTTATTTTATTTATTAGTTTATTTTCATTAAAAAGACCCTTTATACACATTTCCTTATCGGAGAAGCATTTTTTCCTTATTATGACATTTTTTCTTCCTCCAAATGACAGAGAAAGTTTGAGAACCACTGCTTTAGGGTGAAATACTTGTTTAAGGAATAATTTGTTTCATTAATTTTCCATAAGGAAAAACTGTCAGTATAGATAATACTGAAGGGACGCAGTAAACCAATAACATAAAAAAACAACAGTGCATGATTCAGTGAAAATTGTTGAAAGGGGTATATTATCATCACAAAAGAGTTGAATTACTCCCTCAAGGTTGCGTTTTTACCTGGAGCGAGGGTTCAGTGAAATGCTTTATGATTTGGCTTATGCTTCACTGAGGTCTCCAGGGAAGTTTCACACATTTTGTGTCAGAATAGGTTCATCTACACTATAGTCAGCTTTTCAAAAGGGTCTCACCTGGGCTTATTAACCTCTTGCTCTTACACAGAAAGTGTGAGTCAGATGACCTTTTGAACTTTACTGGCAAAGAGCAGAAGAGTGAGGCAAGACAGAAGCTGTTACAGCAGCTCTAATAGTGCAAGGCATAAAGCAAGTCACTATAGTGTGATATCAAGTTGTGGAGACATAATTGGCCATCAGTTATTCTTTAATGCACTGTATATGACCTGGAAAATGCTTAGGTTAAATGTGTTTATCAGCAGCCATGTGACCTGCACAGATTCCCCCCTCAGCGTGATATGAATGGTGCTCTGGATAATGTTATTAACTGGGAGCTATAGGCTTTGGCTGCAAGCACGCTGACAGAAGTAGGTTGACACCCTAATCCAAAAAGAGGCATTTAGCTGAAACTACAGATTATGTGCTGGGAGTTCAGTTAAATTTGTACTTTTTTTTGTGTTTAAAGCTATATAAAATGAACTTTGGAATATTTGTTGTCACTGGGTTCACTGGTGATATTTTGTGGGGCAAAGTGCGCTCAAAGGTCTGTGGGTCAAAACTTGAAATGCGCAAAAGCAGCTTGGGGGAAAAAGAAATGCAGGGTGAAGCAGATTTACTTTACCCAGAATTCACCAGTCTTACATAATACAGCCATACATTATACAAACAATATACAAACAATACATCTGTGCAATATGAATACACTGAATGTGAATACCTCTATCTGTGCAATATATCCTTGATATATTTATTACATCTATACCCTATCTATTTTACAAGTGCAATTACCTCCGTTTACATTACATCTATTTTTATATTTTATACTTCTAGTGTCACACTTCTGCTTATATTTATTTATTACATCTACTTTACCTGTTTTATTTGCTTTATAACTGTGTGTGTTTTACCTGTTATGTTTTATCTGCACTGTAAACAATTGCTGTTAATTTACAGCAGGATTTCAACAGTATTAACCTGTTATTGCTAAAAAACAGTGCTTTACTGTTAATACAAAAGAAAACCTGTTAAATTAGGCTCATAGGCCGTTTTTTAACTGAAATATAATGCATTCTTAAAAAACAGCACTTTACTGCTGATCAACTGTCTAAAGTATCATAAGTAACAGTTTCATGCAGTATTTTTTTGGGAGCTGATCTGCACATGTGAGGCTTGTACATTGTACATGATTGGAAAATCAGTGAATTAGCTCTGTTTTCTTCACTCACATTTTGTTATGTTTGCATTCTGTGCTTGTAGCCAGCTATAGACATACATTTTGGGAAAAGTGTCAACAAGTCTATTATAGCCTTTTTCCTAACAAGTGCCTTTAATTGTATTTAGTGTGATTATTCCTAGGCCTGTAACGTGCTAAGTCTATTCATCTAGGCAAATGTATTTAAAATGTATGTAAAAATACAACCTAAATAGTGCATTAAAACAAATCAGTAAGATAATGTAAAAGAAAGGTGAAAAACAGATTTATATAATGTATCTTTAAACAGTAAATTAACTGTAAATTACTGTGAAATTAATAAAAAAAACAGTTCAAACTGTATTTTTCATGAACAGTACAAAGCTGTACATTTCAGCGACAGTAACATAAAGGCAACCCTGCTGCCAGTTCTTTACTGTTATTTTACTGGGGAATTCTTAACAGTGTACTACCACAGTAATGGAAGTTCTATACAGTAGACAGAAAGTGCGCAACAACTTTTCCCTCAAAATGTGACTTATTATCACCAATCACCTCTGTGATTGTATCAAATCATTGCAAAGGGAATATCAGATCTTACCCGAGTTCCTCAGTTTGCGGTTCCTGAACACCGAGATGATGACCAGCAGATTGCCCAGCACGTCCACCACTGTGGTGAAGATCAGAACGCTGGCCAGGATGGCTATGACCCAGGCTGGGCGGGCGCTGCCCACCGTGGCCAGAGTGCGCTCCAGCTGGCCCAGCCGTGGCTCTGTCCGGTTCTTTATGAGTGTCAATGTGTCCGGCATCACTGGCCCACAGACCAACGCTGCTGCTTTCCAAAGAGTCCCAGCTGTGTTTGCCTTTAAGTCCCGCAGGTACCGCCGGTACCGGTGTGTCTTGAACGCAACATGGAGCGAGCAAGATCCCACAGAGTTCCACAAGAGCGCGCGTCAAAGTCTGCTGTATACTTTGAGGCGATACGAGTTGATATTTATGTGGTTGCTCACGTGTGACCTAAATAAAGTTACTCTTCGCTTTCTTTCTTTATCGTCGCGCAAAAGTCATCCATCCATTCATCCATCCATCCATCCACCGGTGCCACACCTCCTCCCTTGGTGAGAAAATGTCAATTATTTGTCGCTTAGATAATATTTCATAATGAAAAAAAAAGGCCCGGTCCACTCAGATCTTGATAAGTCTTCATCCCCCTCAAGTACCTCGCTGCTTTGGCATCTCTGACTCCCATCCGTATGCATGCGCCCACGTTAAAGAAAAAAAAAGAAGAAGGCTATTCGTTTCTAAAATGTCAAACCATTATACCGCCTCGGGAGTCTTCTGATTTAATTTGCTATTTCTCTCAGGAACAAAATCGTCTTCCCCCTAACCATTCCTCCTGATGCCCTATGCCATGCGACGCAACCGGCGCTGTGCGTGGTGGCGAGGAGGCACTGTGGTAAATATCACGGAGAAAGACCCTTTAGTCTGGAACACAGCAGGATTTGGAGAAATCCACGGAGGATGGAGAGAGAGACGCGCTTTCTCGCTCCATCTCCATCTCCCACTACCACGCCGAGGTGTGCGTGCAAATAAAGATCCCCCTCATCGCCTCTCTGCCTGTTCCCGGCGTGACTTCCCAGAATCCTCCTTTGATCTCAGGCACAATGCTCGGGAGTTGCTCTAAGTGAACACACAGCGGCGGGTCTGCACGCGGGAAGTCCAATCAGTGCACTGTGACTTATGATGTGGAGTATTTGTCACAGATGATGCGCGAGACAATTTTGGAAAGTAATTGATATCAAAAATGTTATGCAGGTCTTTAGTCTAAAGAGTCTAAAATTATATATGTATACATTTTTCTGATTTATTAGGTTTATTAAAAACCTGTGTTAAAGCTAAGGTTGGTAATCTTAAAAAAAAAAAATTATATTTGTTGAAATTTTCATTACATCCCAGCAGC